>NC_092174.1:14752485-15052485 GCF_045791955.1 Oncorhynchus clarkii lewisi | reverse complement strand
ATCCCTCTCTGACCCATAATATTTTATAATGATTGTGGCCCCATAAATTATCTCATCATGACACTGAGTATCGATTGGGAAGAGATGGGGATAGATGGATCTCCGCTGTGAGTTGACCGATGTTCCCACTCCCCTGCCTGTTTTGTGGCTTAATTGAGTCCTCTTCCTCCATTCCTCCCTCTCTCTCTCTCTCTGTGTGTTTATGCATATGCGATTGCGTATGTGCGTGTCTAAAGAATGTGTTGTTAAATAGCAATAGAATAAATCAAAACAATTTGAATTTGTCACGTGCTTCGTAAACAACGGGTGTAGACTAACAGTGAAATGCTTACTTATAAGACCTTCCCAACAATGCAGAGAAAAAACTAGAAAAATCATTGAAAATTGAAAAATTATAAGAGGAATAAATACACAATGAGTAACTATAACTTGGCTACAGTGCATTCAGACCCCGTGACTTTTTCCACATTATGTTATGTCACAGCCTTATTCTAAAAAGGATGAAAACATTTTTTCCCTCGTCAAAATACCCCATAATGACAAAGCGAAAACAGGTTTTTAATAAATTGTCCGTAGAGCTCCGAGACAGGATTGTGTCGAGGCACAGATCTGGGGAACGGTACAAAAAAAATCTGCAGCATTGAAGGTCCCCAAGAACACAGTGGCCTCCATCATTCTTAAATGGAAGAAGTTTGGAACCAGCTCTTCTTAGAGCTGACAGCCCGACCAAACTAACCAATCGGGGATGAAGGGCCTTGGTTAGGGAGGTGACCAAGAACCCAATGGTCACTCTGACAGAGCTCCAGAGTTCCTCCACTTGTTTTTCAGCGGTAGGGACTGGGAGACTAGTCAAGATCTAGGGAAAGATGAACCGAGAAAAGTACAGAGAGGTCCTTGATACAAATCTGCTCCAGAGTGCTCAGGACCTCCAACTCAGGTGAAGGTTCACCTTCCAACAGGACAATGACCCTAAGCACAAAGCCAAGACAACGCAGGAGTAGCTTCAGGACAAGTCTCTGAATGTCCTTGAGTGGTCCAGCCAGAGCCTGGACTTGAATCCGATCGAACATCTCTGACGAGACCTGAAAATAAATGTGCCGCAACGCTCATCATCCAACCTGACAGAGCTTGAGAGGATCTGCAGAGAAGAATGAGAGAAACTCCCCAAATACAGGTGTGCCAAGCTTGTAGCATCAGATCTGGGGAAGGGTACAAAATGGCAATATAGTTGTTATTTTCAAAGTTGTTGAGAAGACTCGAGGCTGTTCTTACTGACAAAGATGATTCAACAAAGTTCTGAGTAAAGGGTCTGAATACCTATGTAAATGTGATATTTCTGTTTTGTGCAAAAATTCCTAAAAAACTGTTTTTGCTTTGTCATTATGGGGTATGGTGTGTAGATTGATGAGGGAAAAAACGATTTAATACATTTTAGAATAAGGCTGAAACGTTACAAAATCTGGAAAAAGTCAAGGGGTCTGAATACTTTCCAAATGCACTGTATATACACGGGGTACCAGTGCCGAATTGAGGTAGAGGTAGAGGTAAAGAGTCAATGCAGATAGTCCGGGTAGATATGCCAAGCAGTTGCCATACCAAGCGGTGATGCAGCCGGTCAAGATGCTTTCAATGGTCCATCTGTATAACTTTTTGAGGATCTGAGGCCCATGCCAAATCTTTTCAGAAGAGGCGTTGTCGTGCCTTCTTCACAACTGTATTGGTGTGAGTGGACTATGATAATTGCTTAGTGATGTGGACACCGAGAACTTGAAGCTCTCAACCTGCTCCAAAACAGCCCCATCGATGTGGATAGGGACGTGCTCTGCCCTCCGTTTTCTGTATTCCACGATCAGCTTCTTTATCTTGCTGACGTTGAGGGACAGGTTGTTGTCCTGGCACAACACTGCCAGGTCTCTAAACCACTCATTGTCATCGCTGATCAGGTCTACTACTGTTGCGTCGTCTGCAAACTTAATGATGGCGTTGGAGTCATGCACAGCCATGCAGTCATGGGTGAACAGGGAGTACAGGAGGGGACTAAGCACACACCCCTGAGGGGCCCCCACACTGTGGCAATGTGTTGTTGCCTACTCTCACCACCTGGGAGCAGCCTGTCAGCAAGTCAAGAATCCGGTTGCAGAGGCAGGTGTTTAATCCCAGGGTCCTTAGCTTAGTGATGAGTTTAGAGGGCACTATGGTGATGCAAGCTGCGCTGTAGTCAATGAACAGCATTCTCACGTAGGTTGTTCCTTTTGTCCAGGTGGGAAAGGGCAGTGTAGAGTGCAATAGAGATTGCGTCATCTGTGGATCTGTTGCGGTGGTATGAGAATTGGAGTGGATCCAGGGTGTCTGGGATGATGGTGTTGATGTGAGTCATGACCAGTCTTTCAAAGCATTTCATGGCTACAGATGTGAGTGCTATGTGGCGATAGTCATTTAGACAGGTTTATCTTGGCGTTCTTGGGCACACAGACTTTGGTGGTCTGCTTGAAACATGTAGATATTACAGACTGGGTCAGGGAGAGGTTGAAAATGTCAGTGAAGACACTTGCCAGCTGATCAGCACACGCCCTGCGTTCTTGTGAATGTTAACCTATTTAAAGGTCTTACTCACATTGGGTACGCAGAGTGTGATCTCACAGTCGTCTGGAACAGCTGGTGCTCTCATGCATGGTTCAGTGTTGCTAGCCTCGAAGTGAGCATAGAAGGTATTTAGCTCATCTGGTAGGCTCGCATCACTGGACAGCTCGCGGCTGGGTTTCCCTTTGTAATCCGTGATAGTTTGCAAGCCCTGCCACATCCGACGGGCGTCAGAGCCAGTATAGTAGGACTCAATCTTGGTCCTGTATTGATGCTTTGCCTGTTTGATGGGTCATTGGAGGGAATAGCGGGATTTCTTATAAACGTCCGGATTAGTGTCCCGGTCTTTAAAAGCGGCAGCTCTAGCCTTTAGCTCAATGCAGATGTTGCCTGTATTCCATGGCTTCTGGTTGGGATATGTGGTGTTGGTCACTGTGGGATGACGTCGTTGATGCACTTATAATTGAAGCTGGTGACTGAATTGGTAAACTCCTCAATGCCATCGGATGAATCCAGGAAAATAATCTAGTCTGTGCTAGCTAAACAGTGCTGTAGTTTAGCATCTGCTTCATCGAACCACTTCCGTATTGGGTACTTTCTGTTTGAGTTCATGCTTGTATTATGGGATAAATGTGTTTCCGTGCATTTGATTTTGTGAAGTTGGACTATGTTTGACCTAATGGATCCAGTATGTGCCTTACTCATAATGCAGTACTAATTTGATGATTTCTAGGGATTAATCCACATGACTGGCTTATCCCGTCGCAGTCAAATGTTCACCCAGACAAATGTAGTGCACTGAAAAACTTTCCACTAGTGCTGTTGCACACTATTCCTGTAAGGGAAAAAATTATTACATCCATAATATCATCAACAACGCTGCTGTGCAGAACATGCAAGCCTGCACAGACATGCACAAACACATTCTGGTAGTGACACACATAGCCTACACACACACAAACACCTACACAATGCCCCCCCCCCCCCCCCACACACACACACACACACAACACATACACACTGGGGCATTGATGTGAGTTTATCACTCCAACCCCCACCCCTCCAGTCCCCATCTTAGATTGTTGCTAAGGAGATGGTGCTACTGATTGTTTAGCATACATATTTACAAGCCCAGCCCCCTGCTTAGAACTGCCACGACATTATACTACAAAGAGCTAGGGCCTGAGGGAGAGAGCAGCTAGGGCCCTCACACTGAGACTCCTCTCACACTCACACTGTCATTAGGAGGAGGAAAGGGGAGAGGGTGAATGTGTGAGTGCCAGCAAAGTTGAGTGGGCTGGAGAGCACACATAAGTATGTGTGTGTTTGTGTCTGTGTGTGTAGGGGCGGGGTTGGTTCTTCTATCCTTGTGGGGACCTAAAATCCCCAGAAGGATAGTAAAACAAGGAAAATTCTCCCCTGTGGGGTCTATTCCCATGTCCCCATGAGGACAAAGACTATTTTAAGTTTAAGGGTTCGGTTTAGGATTAGGGTTGGGGTAAGGGGTCAGTGGTTAGGATTAGGAGTTAGGTTATGGTTATGGTAAGGGTTATGGTAAGGGTGAGGGAAAATAGGATTTTGAATGGAAATTAATTTTAGGTCCTACGAGGATAGAATAATATAACCTGTCTGTGTGTGTGAGAGAGAGAGTGAGAGAGAGAATTCAAAAACAAATCCAATTTTGATAAACTCCCATATCCTTTAGTTGAAATACCAGTGTGCTGTCACAGTAGCAAGATTTGTGACCTGTTGCCACAAGAAAAGGGCAACCAACGAAGCACAAACACCATTGGAAATACAAACTATTTGCACATTGTTATAACACTGTACATAGCCATAATATAACATTTGAAATGTCTCTATTCTTTTGAAACTTTTGTGAGTGTAATGTTTACTGTTCATTTTTGATTGTTTATTTCACTTTTGTTTGTTACCTATTCCACTCATTTCGCATGACAATGAAGCCCATTGGATTGAATTGAGAGAGAAGTAGGAAAACAAGTAGAATATCTCCTGCTGCTCTCCTTTTCGCCATGCTGACTAATAACCTATCCCCCTCCCCCTCTTACTCCCTCTCCATCTCCTACCCTACCCCCTCCTCACGCCATCCATCCCCTCCCCCAACCACCCAGGACTCCAAGGGAGGAGGGATGGAGGAAAGACGTCCATCACAGGCCTTTAGATTAACTGCACCACTGCATAACACAAAAGAGCCCCCCTGCCCGAGCCTCCCTCCCACACAACAACCCTTCCCCCTCTCTCAACCCCCACCTCTCCCCCCCCGCTAGTGAGCCAGTGAGTAATGAAGGGGTGGAGACGTGATATCACAGGGACAGAATGCAACTGGACAGACTGTTACGATCCCATCTATGCGGTCCGCTTTGAAGACGTTGCTCTCCTCTCTGCTGGAAAAGTGTCTTCTTTTTCTTCTCATTTTCTCCTCCTCCTATCTCGTGCTATAGGCCTACTGCCCTCTTTTCATCTCCATAAAAAATGGTCTGTCTTTCCTTCTGTCGTTGCATCAAATAGTTGTGTCCGGTCCTCTCCTTTCCTCATAAAGACTTGTTTCTCTCTCTTAATTCTCCAGAGAGTATTTTCCACTAATCTTTTAGGGCAGTTCCTTTCCGTCTCTCTTTTAATTTAAAAGATACGTGGATCTATTTTCTCCACTCCAAAGGACTCTACTATTTTATTTGTGATTGTGAGGGGGGATACCTTATCACTCCCAAATCAACCTCTTACCCCTTCCCCTGGACACATGGATCTGAAAGGATCCAATGGGTGTAAGAAACATGGTTATATCTCCAGATAGCTTAGTGAACTGTTTTTCCACCATATTGTTTCCAACCATTCAATCTTTTCAGAAATGGTGTCTAAGGGGAGGGGTTTCGACCTGATCGTCTCCTTCATCCAGATGTGTCGTGGTCAGTAATCATGCACAAAGGATAATGGGGTGGGATCTCTGATGGTGAGGAAGGAGTAGACTACATGATCCAAACTCCCTGGCTTTCCCTAAAGTGTTGCATAGTTCATGTGTGTTGCCCGGGGTGATCTATATGTGCAATTATGGGGGACTTGAGCAAAGCTGTTGATCTACATCAGATAGTATGTTTAGTTTATCATGAGATGATATCATGAGATGATACATTTACAGTAGGCCTACTGTAAGGTAAGGGTTACATGTTATCTCATCCTCCTGCTCCAGACTAGACTGTACACACTGCCATTTTACAAAAAGCACCTGCACACTTCCCAATGGTTAAGACAATTATCCCTGGCCACAGCCAGGGTTCTCATCGCTGGGTACTCTTCTGGCTCCGACAACAGGTTTTGTCCCCAGGTCATGTGATACTAAGCACCATTATGGATCGTGCTGACAGGCCATAGAAAACCACTCAGTTGAGGCCGCCTAGAATATTTAATATTACAGTTCTGTTATTATGTATTGCAGTGTTGTATCTGATGGGGTCTGGACATAATTATGATTTATATCTAGAGCCCATAAAATACTAAATTGACCGGTGGATATTAATCCATTACAAATGCTGTAGATCTAAGGGGTATGCAACAATTAAATTATTCTAAATGAACTTGCTCAAAATTAACCCTAAAAAGAACAATAAAAACCACACAATAACCATGAATTAATTACCTATAATCAATGTTAGGATATCAATGTTAGGCTATTATCTAAGCTTTAGGCCTGCCTGAATTTTTGGACTGCAAATATAATTTGCACCACAGTGAAGCACGTGCACCAAATAATGGACTAAAATGTATCCGGTTGAGGATTTCAAGGCCACGTTGTCGAACTTTGCAGACAGGAAATTCCATCAATAGAGACGATGTGATTCCTTATTGTACATGTCAGAGGAACATTTCTATCTGAAGTTCTGAACATTCCAAAACGTTGCGTCCTAATGAACGCGCCTAGGTCTTGGATAGCACTGCCATCTGGTGGTGGAACAAGGAACAACATGGGGAAGCATAGGCAAGATATTTTACCACTTCAAATGAATCGGACAAAAAATGCTAAATTAAAGATCTGGCCTTTGCTTTTTACTTATTTCAGTGTGAATCAGACGCAAAACATATTTCCAGAGTAATTAAGGGGCTGCGGTAATTAAGAGCAAATAATCAATTAACGCCTGATTAACCACTATCTCTGTGACGAGGTAGGGTAATGGCATAATTATACATTCATTACTGGCCTAGTATCCATGAGGAGGGAATTAACACGTCGCACTGAACAGACTATAATGGCTATAATTTTGAGAGTAGGTTAGTAAGTAGCCTCGCTTTATTTTATGGAATAACTTGGAAGATTCATTAGTAAACTACCAGTAATTGATTTATCACAAAACAAATTTTTTGAATTACAATTTACAGTTGAAAAACATTATAGTCATGGTAGTTCAAAAGAATCATGGTCAAACAAACAATATAGGGGGCAAAGGCCATGTGTTTCCACAGGCAGCCCAATTCTGATATATATTTTTCACTAATTGGTCATTTGACCAATCAGATCAGCTTTGAAAAAGATCTGATGTGAAACAATTTGATGCGATTGGTCAAAAGACCAATTAGTAGAAAGAATATCATAATTGGTCTGCCTGTGTAAATGCAACCAGCGAGTCCCACCCTACACACAATCCAACTTGGAGGTCTCTGCCCATTTGAACCTGAGTACCATACTTTATAATGCTATGTTATTCGATCAATAGGGTACGTTCACACAGGCAGCCCAATTCTGATCGTTTGCCACTTATTTGCATTTTAGCCAATCAGAACAGATATTTTGCCAATAATTGGGCAAAAGATCCAAATTGAGCTGCCTATGTAAATGTCAGAATTGTAGTAGGGACTGTAAAAGGAAAAAGTAGATCATGATGATTTAACTTTTGATAAAAATTGTCAGAGGTCTCATTATTCAAATCAAATTGTATTTGTCACATTCACCGAATACAACAAGTGTAGACCTTACAGTGAAATGCTTACTTACAAGCCCTTAATCAACAATGCAGTTTTAAGAAAATACCTCAAAAAAAGTAAGAGATAAGAATAACAAATACAAGAGCAGCAGTAAATAACAATAGCGGGGCTATATACAGGGTGCACCGGTGTCAATGTCAATGTGCAGGGGCACCGGTGTCAAGGTAATTGAGGTAATATGTAAATGTAGGTAGAGTTATTAAACTGACTATGCATAGATAATAACAGAGAGTAGCAGCAGCGTTCCAGAGATGAGGGGGGGAGAATGCTAATAGTCTGGGTAGACTTTTGATTAGCTGTTCAGGAGTCTTATGGTTTAGGGGTAGAAGCTATTTTGGACCTAGACTTAGCACTTCGTTACTACTTGCCGTGCGGTAGCAGGGAGAACGGTCTATGACTAGGGTGCTAGAGTCTTTGACAATTTTTAGGGCCTTGTTCTGACACCGCCTGGTATAGAGATCCTGGCTGCGAACGGGAGGCCCATGGGGCAGCGCACAATTCGTCCGGGTTAGGGAGGGTTTGGCCGGCAGGGATATCCTTGTCTCATTGCGCACTAGCAACTCCTGTGTTGGGCGCAGTACACGCTGACAAGCTCGCCAGGTTTACGGTGTTTCCTCCGACACATTGGTGTGGCTGGCTTCCGGGTTGGATGTGCATTGTGTCAAGAAGCAGTGCGGCTAGGTTGGGTTGTGTTTTGGAGGACGCATGGTTCTCGACCTTCGCCTCTCCCGAGTCCGTACAGGAGTTGCAGCGATGAGACAAGACTGTAACTACTACCAATTGGATACCACGAAATTGGGGAGAAAAAAGGGGTAAAAAAAAATATCTATAATATCTTATGTTTCACCGAGTCGTGGGTGAATGATGACACGGATAATATAGAGCTGGCTGGATTTTCCATACACCGGCAGAACAGAGATGCTAAGACGAGGGGTGGGGGTGTGTGTCTTTTTTGTCAATAACAGCTGGTGCGCGATTTCTAAAATGAAAGAAGTCTCGAGGTATTGCTCGCCTGAGGTAGAGTACCTTATGATAAGCTGTAGACCACACTATCTATATTTTTCGTAAGACCGCACTCAACCAACTCTATGAGGCCATAAGCAAAGAAGAAAATGCTCATCCAGAAGCGGTGCTCCTAGTGACCGGGGACTTTAATGCAGGTAAACTTAAATCAGGTTTACCAAATGTTTACCAGCATGTCACATGTGCAACCAGAGGAAAAAAAAACTCTAGACCACCTTTACGCCACACACAGAGATGCATACAAAACTCTTCCCTACCCTCCATTTGGAAAATCTGACCATAATTATATCCTCCTGATTCCTGCTTACAAGCAAAAACTAAAGCAGGAAGTACCAGTGACTCGCTCAATACGGAAGTGGTCAGATTTTTTCTTTTTTTCATTTTTATTTACAGTAACATGCAAAACATTAACATAACAGCCAGAGGGATTCCACAAAGAAATTAGATTCTTTTTTTACAAAAATAAAACGAAACCACATTATATCAATTCAAATACAAACATATAGTGAATACATTTTTGGACATTTTGTTTTAAAGACAAAATATTTTTCCAAATCAGATAAAATTAAGAAAAGGGGTCTTTTTCTTCATAAATTTTGATTTGTGTATTAACATTTTTCCTAATAAAATAGATTTATGACATACTCACAATCAGTTGTGGATTCAGTGTAGTAAAATAATATTTCAAACTTAGAAATTTCAATGGTTGTATGCAATGAGGCCAAGATATAGTTTTACATTAGTCCAGAACACTTCACTATATAAACAATGACAGAATAAGTGTTCAATAGATTCAGTTTCTAGTTCACAAAAACTGCATTCACTGGTAACATCAGGTATCTTCAAACTCCCTATCATAAATGAGCCCAGGCGCAGCGTGCATGTAATTCCACATCTTTAATCGAAGTGAAACCTTTCACAAAAAAAACCCAAGTAAAACAGAATCAGAACGTGACGCAACCGTGGCGCACACAAACACTCACAGAAAATAAATAATTACCCACAAACACGGGTGGGAAAAAGGCTGCCTAAGTATGATTCCCAATCAGAGACAACGAAAGACAGCTGCCTCTGATTGGGAACCATACCCGGCCAACAAAGAAATAGAAAACTAGAATGCCCACCCAAATCACACCCTGACCTAACCAAAGAGAGAAATAAAAAGGCTTTCTAAGGTCAGGGCGTGACAGAATAATTATAAAGGAGATCTCCTTTACTTTATTGGTCACAATACATTTGTGTGGAGTGAGACAAGCATGGTGCCAGTTTACATCAAAAAATGAAGCCCAACAAAATATCGCAGAGGGAATAGACTTCCTGTAGAAAATATCCCTTAATAATCGATTGTTGAATTTCGTATATTGTAGACCAATGCCATTCACCTGGATATCACTTACAATCGGAGATATTCCAAAATTTGCATTATTCTGAAGTAAAGTTTTTATTCCACTAGGTATAGCTTTAATAACAGTGTCATATTCTTTGCTTGAAACCTCTAAGTTGTATCTTTCCATAAATGATCTCCGTGTAAATAGATTCCCACTAATATTAACTAATTGGCTGAGAAGGACAATGTTTATCGAGAACCATTTATGGTTAAATAACATCTTGTTTCTTTGTAATATTGACCCATTGTTCCATATAAAACATTTATGAGATGAAAAGTTGTGTTTATACAACAAAGCCCAGCACATTAAAGCCTACTTGTGAAAAGCCTCCAGCTTCACAGGAAGTTTACCCACAATATATGGACATTGTAGTAAAAAGTTAAGCCCTTCAAACTTCTGAAAAACAAAATGAGGTATAATATTCCAGAAACTATGAAGATTTTTTATGTACCTTTTAATCCAGTTGACCTTTGATATCTGATTAAAGAGAGTGAAATCTAAGACATTTAGACCGCCATCCCAAACCCTGTTGGTGATGACATCTCTTTTTATCTTATGTGGCTTGTCTTTCCATATGAAGTTGTACAAAACCCTATCTAAGGTACAGCAAGTGGATTTGGGAATGTCAATAGATGAAAAAAAGATAGGATGCACGAGATAGCCCCTCAGCTTTGGATAAAAGCACCCTTTCTTGAAGACTTAAATCCCTCCCTAACCATGAGGATATTTTTTGTTGTTGACAGATTCAGTTACAGGGTGCAAATTAACCTGTTTGGGATAGGGGGCAGCATTTTCACATTCGGATGAAAAACGTGCCCAGAGTAAACTTCCAGCTACTCAGGCCCAGAAGGTAATATATGTATATTATTAGTAGTATTGGATAGGAAACACTCTGAAGTTTCTAAAACTGTTTGAATTATGTCTGTGAGTATAACAGAACTCATATGGCAGGAGAAAACCTGAGAAAAATCCAACCACAAAGTGGGAAATCTGAGGTTTGTAGTTTTTCAACTCATTGCCTTTCTAATATACAGTGTAAATGGGGTCATATTGCACTTCCCAAGGCTTCCACTAGATGTCAACAGTCTTTAGAACCTTGTTTCAGGCTTCTACTGTGAAGGAGAAGAGAATAAGAGCTGATTGAGTAAGAGGTCTGGCAGAGTGCCATGAGCTCAGTCTCACGCGTGCCCGTGAGAGGTAGCTGCGTTCCTTTTCCTTTCTAAAGACAAAGGAATTCTCCGGTTGAGACATTATTGAAGATTTATGTTAAAAACATCCTAAAGGAGAAGCACGTGATGCCGCAGAGCTGAGCAGACGTTGACAAACCGAGCTCTTCAAAGTTATTCTATTTTTACCTAAATAACAACGTTGAAACAATATTCTAACATCGGCTGTTAAATTGTCAAGTACTTACCTTCCCAAAGAGCCATGGACCTCCGACCGAGAAGCAAGAAGGACGACCAAAACGTTGTTGATTCCCAAGATAACGATAACGCTACAGCTAGCAAGATTAGCATTAGCCCTCATAACTCAGACAACAGTTCCAGACTGTTGCTCTCAGCAGCATCTTGCGAGCCTGCCGACATGCTGGCTACTCTCCTCCGGGAAATTCAGGATGGTAACAGAGGTCTTTCTCTGAAAATTGATAAGAAATCGGCTGAACTCCATTCTTCCATTGACGACCTGAAATCCTCCATGAATGATCTCCTTTTGAGAACGACTGAGGCAGAGTTGCGCATTAGCACAGTTGAAGATACCATCGCTAGACATGACCAGGTCTTGATACAACTGCAAAAGGACAATGCCCACCTCAAAAACAAGGTAGATCAGATGGAGAAACAGAGTAGACATAGTAATATCCGTGTGGTGGGATTGAAAGAGGACAGCGAGGGCCGTGACCCGGTCCGTTTCTTCACTCAATGGATCCCGGAGGTCCTAGGCATAATCAACTTCACCAAGCCGCTGGAAATCAAACGCGCCCACAGAACATCAGCGCCGAAACCCCGGCCAGATGAGCCCCCACGAGCCGTCCTGATCAGGTTCCTCCGTTTCCAAGACAGAAAGAAGATACTGCAACTCGCAAGAGCCAAAGGGGACATCACCATCGATGGAAAGAGGGTCAGCCTTTTCCCAGATATGAGCGCGGATCTCGCCAGACGTCACAAGCAGTTCAGACCTGCCGCCAAAGCACTGAAGGAGAAGAACATCACCGGCTACCTCATCCACCCTGCGCGGATGAAAGTTCAGTACAAAGGCCGAAGCCATCTCTTCAACACACCGGGAGAAGTGCACACTTTTCTCAAAGAACTGAGCAATGTCTGAGCCAGGACGGTCTCTCTGGGGGATAAAATGCCGTTCGTTTGTTTTCTCTTATTAAGAACTGAACTGCTGGTATCTCCCGGTCACTATAATTGATTTGTACAGTTTCAACTAACCGTATCTTCCCGGGGTGAGTTCTATTACATTTACAGGAGAGTATATTTTGGTTTAGTCCATATCTACTGGGCGAAGCAATAAGTGGGCTTAGGCCCACTGCTTTCCCCCTCATTTATGTTAATCTTTCGAAAAGAGACTCAAGCATCCCTTACCGTGGGCAGTAAATATTCAGCCATAAATATCTATTCACAACGTTTGTTTTCAATTTAGAGAGCTCACAGGTTTTAGTTTAAGCCAAGTTTTAGCTAGTAAGAGCAAGATGGAAAGCGAGCAGCAACGCATCTCTACAAGTGTATTCATGTTTGATTGTTGGGATTGTTGTTTTAGTCTGACAATCGGGGTGGGTGGGGTTTTTATTATTTTTTTCTTCCTTTTTTCTATGTTTATTGTTTCCTTCCTAAAGAGACACACAGGTCACTTTTGTGCTCAAACCAAAGTTGAAACACTTCCTAATTATCTGCATATGATAGATTTCTATTCAGTTACATATTTGAAACCCAACCTATCCACTAAAATATGTCACATTCAACGTAAAAGGTCTTAACAGCCCGATTAAAAGGAAAAGAGTCTATACATACCTTAAGAAATTAAAGGCTGACATTGTGTTTTTACAAGAAACACATCTTACAGCCAGTGAACACAAGAAATTGAAGAGGGAATGGGTAGGACAAGTTTTTGCATCCTCTTTTAACTCCAAAGCAAGAGGAACTGCAATTTTGATAAGTAGACACATCCCCTTCTGCGTCAACAACACCATCTCTGATCCCTCTGGCAGGTTTGTTTTGGTGCAGGGGCATATGTTTTCAGAGTCTTGGACGCTATTGAATATTTATGCTCCTAACTTCGATGACCATATGTTTATTCAGAATGTCTTCCTTCAGGTTGCTCAAGCACCACCAGGATGGCTACTGGTTGGAGGAGATTTTAATTTTTGCTTAGATACAGTTCTTGATAGGTCTTCTGATAAACCCCCACTTCTTACCAAAGCCGGCAAGCTCACCATGTCATTCATGAAAGATCTCAATTTACTAGACATCTGGAGACAGTTGCACCCACAGGATAGGGACTACTCTTTTTATTCACACCCACACAAGGCACACACACGCATAGATAACTTTTTACTATCGACCCAACTGTTTCATAGAGTGTTAGATGTCGAGTATCTCCCCAGATTGCTTAGTGACCATTCTCCTCTGGTATTATCAATCTCCATTCCTACCAAGGTAAATGGAGCATATAGATGGAGACTAAATTCTACACTCCTAAAGCAACCTGAATTTTGTGCATTCATCAAAGAGCAGATCAACATTTTTACTTTGACAAACAAACCCTCTGCTCCTGACAGCTTCATTCTTTGGGACACATTGAAGGCCTATCTGAGGGGACAGATTATTTCCTATACTAAAGGGCTGAAGAAAAAACACGGTGTGGAACTGAGTGCCCTTGAATCCGAAATCTCCGAGCTAGAGAAAACCTACCAAAGAGGCCCGACTAAAGATCTATACAGGCTTTTGGTAAATAAAAAACTTAAATATAATATTCTGAACACATATCAAAACAGCGTTATTACGAGCTTGGAGAGAAAGCTCACAAAGTATTGGCATGGCAACTGAAAGCAGAGGAAAGTAAGAGGACAATTAATGCCATAGAAACTCTTACTAATGAGATATCTTTCGACCCTACTGAAATTAATAATACTTTTAAGAAATACTATGAAGACCTCTACACTTCCCAATCAAGCGATGATCTATCAGAGATCGACTCCTTTCTCTCCTCTCTCAACCTCCCATGCCTGGGGAAGACAGCGAGCGCCTGAGTGAACACTTCTCAGTTCCTGAATTGTTGGAGGCCATTAAATCCTTACCTTCTAATAAATCTCCTGGGGAGGATGGCTTCCCTCCAGAGTTCTATAAAGAATTTAGGGAGCTATTGGTCCCCTACCTTATGGAGGTACTTAAAAAAGCCAGAGAAGACAACTGCTTTCCAGAGTCCTTCTCTCAAGCAGTGATTACTGTAATCCACAAGAAAGGGAAAAACCCGCTAAAGTGCGCCTCCTATAGACCAATCTCTCTCCTTAACACAGATTGTAAATTGGTCACCAAGATGCTATCTAAGAGACTGGAGTCATGTCTTCCCCTGTTGGTCAACCCAGATCAGACTGGTTTCATAATTAATAGATTGTCCTCCAATAATCTCAGAAGGTTCTTTGATATAATTCACCTTGCTAACAAAAACAAAATACCTAGTGTCGCAGTCTCCCTCGACGCTGAAAAGGCCTTTGATAGGGTTGAATGGCCATACCTCTTTCGCGTCTTGGAAAAGTTCGGTTTAGGTACTGTGTTTGTAAATTTGATAAAATCACTCTACAAATCTCCTAAAGCTAGGATTGCTACCAATGGGATTACTTCCTCCTCTTTCCCTCTTTATAGGGAGAACAGACAAGGTTGCCCAATTAGCCCCCACCTCTTTGCCCTCGCCATCAAACCGTTGGCTGAGACTATTAGAACGTGCCCCGACATACATGGCATTGAGGTGGGCCCCCATACCCATAAATTATCACTCTTTGCGGACGACCGTATCTAATTTCTAACAAACCCAGAACACTCCCTCTCTCACTTGCAGATCCTACTACAGTGTTATAGTTCTTTCTCTGGATATAAGGTCAATTTTGATAAAAGCGAAATCTTACCGTTGTCTGTCTTTGACCATCATACCATCAAGCACAAGTTTCCTTTTAGATGGTCGCCTATGGGCTTCACATATTTGGGCATAATGGTGGATGGTAATCTGAACAACCTCTATAAACTCAATCTGGCCAGTTTGTTGCAAAAGGTGGAGGTTGACCTTTGTAAATGGATGTACTTACCTCTCACTCTACTGGGTAGAATCAATGTAATTAAAATGAATGTCCTGCCCAGATTTCTATATCTGTTTCAATCTCTCCCTGTCCCTGTTCCCGCAGCATTTTTTTCCTCTCTCGATAAGCTGACCAGACGGTTTATTTGGCATGGCAAAACCCCTAGGGTTGGCCTGGATAAACTGACCCTTGATTACAGTCAAGGGGGCTTAAACCTCTCCAATTTTAGAATGTACTACTGGGCTGCACAGTCTAGGTTTCTGGCTCAGAGGTTTGACAATGGTCCCTCTCCCTCATGGTTGAACATTGAAAAGCTTGAGGTATATGATGACACTGGGGCAGATTTGTTTTACAAATGGGACAGAAAATCTATAAAAACCATCACAGACAACCCTTTAATCATACATTCTGTCCTGGCATGGTGCAAACTGCATGAGCTGTTCGGACGAGGGGGATTCCTTTCCCCTAAAACCCCTTTATGGAACAATAGATTGATCCCTATGTTTTTCCAGAATAGTAACTTTAGACCATGGTCTGATAAGGGGATCATTATTCTGGAACATTGTTACGAGGAGGGAGTTCTTATGTCTTTTGATCAGCTGAAACAGAAATACCACTTGCCTAACAGGGACTTCTTTAGCTACCTACAACTACAAAACTTTATTAGGGTGACTCTCAAGGGACAATGGAACCTACCTAAGATGTCACCTATTGAACAACTCTGCCACGCAGACCAACCACTGTTCAAGACCATTTCCCGTGTATACGATGCTCTTATGTCAGGACTAACACTGCCTGGGCTAGATAAACCCCGACTTAGATGGGAAAAAGATCTGGGTATTGATCTTGATGAGGATCTATGGCGTGACCTATGCAGGGATGGTGTTACATCCACATTGAACTCCAGATACAGACTGATCCAGTTTAATTTCCTCCATCAGCTCTATATCACCCCATCTAGACTGCACAAGTTCAACCCAGATATCTCCTCCCTATGTTTTAGATGTGGCTCAGATGAAGGAACATTCCTCCATTCCACTTGGCAGTGTTCAAAACTACACGGTTTCTGGCAGGGGGTATGCGATACCATATCCTCAATTCACGGGGTTGCATTCCCTTTAGACCCGGAGGTCTGTCTACTGGGTAACTTTACTAACACCAATCTTAGGCAAAGCCATACTATAAAGCTAACAGAAATATTGCTAGTGATCGCCAAGAATTGTATTGCCTTGAAATGGAAATTGGAATCCTCTCTGCCAGTTGCAATGTGGCTATCGGAAGTTAATAGTTGTATCCCTTTGGAGAAAATCACTTACTGCTTGAGGAGTAACTTAAAGACATTTTACAGAATTTGGCAACCTTTTATTGACTATATGGAGAATCTCCCCCCACATCTCATTGATTGAAAATATATATAATCCTCACATAATGTTTCACACGTAATGTATAATATGTAGCCTACGGCAGGTGATCCAATGTCTCGTTATTTTTTTATTATTTTTATTATTGTATGTTTGTTTATATAATTATTATTATTATTTATTTTTGTTACGCTCGTCTGTTACTGTCACTTTGTCCTATCGTTGTCTAATATCTTTTCACTTTTGTTTTGAATGTTCTTAATTGGAAAATGCAAAAATAAAATATTTAAAAAAAAACATTCTAAAGATTGATTCTATACATCGTTTGACATGTTTCTACGACCTGTAATATAACTTTTTGGACTTGGTCTGAACTTTCGCCTGGACTTTCCCACGCCTCGTGAGTTTGTATTTGTGAACTAAACGCAGTAACAAAAAGGAGGTATTTGGACATAAATTATGGACTTTAGCGAACAAAACAAACATTTATTGTGGAACTGGGATTCCTGGGAGTGCATTCTGATGAAGATCATCAAAGGTAAGAAAATATATATAATGCTATTTCTGACTTCTGTTGACTCCACAACATGGTGGGTATCTGTATGGCTTGTTTTTGTGTCTGAGCGCCGTACTCAGATTATTGCATGGTGTGCTTTTTTTTGTAAAGGTTTTTTGAAATCTGACACAGCGGTTGCATTAACACCTCTCTGGGAAGAGGAAGTATGCTTCATGATTAACGACTCATGGTGTAATCATAACAACATACAGCAACTCAAGTCCTTCCGCTCACCCAACCTAGAATTCCTCAGAATCAAATGCCGGCCATATTACCCTCCAAGAGAATTCTCGTCAGTTATCTTCACAGCTGTGTACATTCCCCCACAAGCACACACCAAGATGGCCCTAAAGGACATTCACTGGACTCTATGTAAACTGGAAACCTTATATCCTGAGGCTGCATTTATTGTAGCTGGGGATTTTAACAAAGCAAATTTGAGAACAAGGCTACCTAAATTCTATCAGCATATTGATTGCACTTTTCGCAGGGGTAATACACTCGACCACTGCTACTCTAACTTCTGCGATGCATACAAAGCCCTCGCTTCAGGCAAATCCAACCACGACGCCATCTTGCTCCTACCGTCTTATAGGCAGAAACTCAAACAGGATGTACCAGTGACTAGAACTATTCAACGCTGGTCTGACCAATCGAAATCCACGCTTCAAGATTGTTTTGATCACGTGGACTGGGATATGTTCCGGTCAGCTTCAGAGAATAACATCAACCTATACGTTGACTCGGTGAGTGAATTTATAAGGAAGTGCATTGGAGATGTTGGACCAACTGTGACTATTAAAACCTACCCTGGCCTCCCGGGTGGCGCAGTGGTTAAGGGTGCTGTACTGCAGCGCCAGCTGTGCCTTCAGAGTCCCTGGGTTCGCACCCAGGCTCTGCCGTAACCGGCCACGACCGGGAGGTCCGTGGGGCGACGCACAATTGGCCTAGCGTCATCCGGGTTAGGGAGGGCTTGGTCGGTGGGGATGTCCTTGTCTCATCGCGCACCAGCGACTCCTGTGGCGGGCCGGGCGCAGTGCGCGCTAACCAAGGTTGCCAGGTGCACGGTGTAGCCTCCGACACATTGGTGCGGCTGGCTTCCGGGTTGGATGCGCGCTGTGTTAAGAAGCAGTGCGGCTGGTTGGGTTGTGTATCGGAGGATGCATGACTTTCAACCTTCGTCTCTCCCGAGCCCGTACGGGAGTTGTAGCGATGAGACAACATTGGATACCATGACATTGGGGAGAAAAAGGGAGAATAAAAATAAAAAAAAACTTTAAAAAACTACCCTAAACAGAAACCGTGGATGGATGGCGGCATTCGCGTAAAACTGAATGCCATGGAAAAAGGTCTGGGAATTTGGCTGAATATTAACAGTGTAGTTATTCCCTCCTTAAGGCAATCAAACAAGCGAAATGCCGGTACAGGGACAAAGCCCAATTCAACGGCTCAGACATGACACGTATGTGGCAGGGTCTACAGGAAATCACGAACTACAAAAAGAAAACCAGCCACATCACGGACAACGACGTCACGCTTCCAGACAAACTAAACACCTTCTTTGTCCACTTTGAGGATAATATAGTGCCACCGCCGCGAGCCGCTAACAAGAACTGAGGCGCCCCTCTTCTTCTCCGTGGCCGACGTGAGTAAAACATGTTAACGTGTTAACCCTCGCAGGGCTGCTGGCCCAGACGGAATACCTAGCCGCGTCCTCAGAGCATGCGCAGACCAGCTGGCTGGTGTGTTTACAGACATATTCAATCATTCCCTATCCCAGTCTGCTATCCCCACATGCTTCACAATGGCCTCCATGGTTCCTGTACCCAGGAAGGCAAAGATAACTGAACTAAATGACTACCGCCCTGTAGCACTCACTTCTGTCATCCTGAAGTGCTTTAAGAGACTAGTCAAGGATCATATCATTTCCACCTTCCGGCAACCCTAGACCCACTTCAGTTTGCATACCGCCCAAACAGGTCCACAGACGATGCAATCGCCATCACACTGCACACTGCCCTATCCCATCTGGACAAGAGGAATACCTATGTAAGAATGCTGTTCATTGACTACAGCTCAGCATTCAACACCATAGTACCCTCCAAGCTCATCGTCAAGCTGGAGGCCCTGGGCCTCAACCCTGTCCTGTGCAATTGATTACTGGAATTTTCTGACGGGCTGCCCCCAGGTGGTGAACGTAAGAAACAGCATCTCTACCTCGCTGAACACTGGGGCCCCACACTGGTGCGTGCACAGCCCCCAACTGTACTCCCTGTTCACCCACGACTGCGTGGCCAACGACTGCGTGGTAACTCAACCATTAAGTTTGCAAACAACACAACAGAAGTGGGCTTGATTACCAACAACGACGAGACAGCCTACAGGGAGAAGGTGAGGGCACTCAGAGTTTTTATTTATTTGATTTCACCTTTATTTAACCAGGTAGGCAAGTTGAGAACAAGTTCTCATTTACAATTGCGACCTGGCCAAGATAAAGCAAAGCAGTTCGACACATACAACGACACAGAGTTACACATGGAGTAAAACAAACATACAGTCAATAATACAGTATAAACAAGTCTATATACAGTGGGGCAAAAACGTATTTAGTCAGCCACCAATTGTGCAAGTTCTCCCACTTAAAAAGATGAGAGAAGCCTGTAATTTTCATTATAGGTACACTTCAACTATGACAGACAAAATGAGACAAAAAAATCCAGAAAATCACTGAATTTTTACTGAATTTATTTGCAAATTATGGTGGAAAATAAGTATTTGGTCACCTACAAACAAGCTAGATTTCTGGCTCTTACAGACCTGTAACTTCTTCTTTAAGAGGCTCCTCTGTCCTCCACTCGTTACCTGTATTAATGGCACCTGTTTGAACTTGTTATCAGTATAAAAGACACCTGTCCTCAACCTCAAACAGTCACACTCCAAACTCCACTATGGCCAAGACCAAAGAGCTGTCAAAGGACACCAGAAACAAAATTGTAGACCTGCACCAGGCTGGGAAGACTGAATCTGAAATAGGTAAGCAGCTTGGTTTGAAGAAATCAACTGTGGGAGCAATTATTAGGAAATGGAAGACATACAAGACCACTGACAATCTCCCTCGATCTGGGGCTCCACGCAAGATCTCACCCCGTGGGGTCAAAATTATCACAAGAACGGTGAGCAAAAAGTGTGAATGACCTGCAGAGAGCTGGGACCAAAGTAACAAAGCCTACCATCAGTAACACACTACGCCGCCAGGGACTCAAATCCTGCAGTGCCAGACGTGTCCCCCTGCTTAAGCCAGTACATGTCCAGGCCCGTCTGAAGTTTGCTAGAGAGCATTTGGGTGATCCAGAAGAAGATTGGGAGAATGTCATATGGTCTGATGAAACCAAAATATACGTTTTTGGTAAAAACTTAACTCGTCGTGTTTGGAGGACAAAGAATGCTGAGTTGCATCCAAAGAACATCATACCTACTGTGAAGCATGGGGGTGGAAACATCATGCTTTGGGGCTGTTTTTCTGCAAAGGGACCAGGATGACTGATCCGTGTAAAGGAAAGAATGAATGGGGCCATGTATCGTGAGATTTTGAGTGAAAACCTCCTTCCATCAGCAAGGGCATTGAAGATGAAACGTGGCTGGGTCTTTCAGCATGACAATGATCCCAAACACACCGCCCGGGCAACGAAGGAGTGGCTTCGTAAGAAGCATTTCAAGGTCCTGGAGTGGCCTAGCCAGTCTCCAGATCTCAACCCCATAGAAAATATTTGGAGGGAGTTGAAAGTCCGTGTTGCCCAGCAACAGCCCCAAAACATCACTGCTCTAGAGGAGATCTGCATGGAGGAATGGGCCAAAATACCAGCAACAGTGTGTGAAAACCTTGTGAAGAATTACAGAAAACGTTTGACCTCGGTCATTGCCAACAAAGGGTATATAACAAAGTATTGAGATAAACTTTTGTTATTGACCAAATACTTATTTTCCACCATAATTTGCAAATAAATTAATTAAAAATCCTACAATGTGATTTTCTGGATTTTTTTTCTCATTTTGTCTGTCATAGTTTAAGTGTACCTATGATGAAAATGACAGGCCTCTCTCATCTTTTTAAGTTGGAGAACTTGCACAATTGGTGGCTGACTAAATACGTTTTTGCCCCACTGTACGATGTGAGCAAATGAGGTGAGATAAGGGAGGTAAAGGCAAAAAAAATGCCATGGTGGCAAAGTAAATACAATATAGCAAGTAAAACACTGAAATGGTAGATTTGCAGTGGAAGAATGTGCAAAGTAGAAATTAAAATAATGGGTTGCAAAGGAGCTAAATAAATAAATAAAATAAATAAATACAGTAGGGAAAGAGGTGGTTGTTTGGGCTAAATTATAGGTGGGCTATGTACAGGTGCAGTAATCTGTGAGCTGCTCTGACAGTTGGTGCTTAAAGCTAGTGAGGGAGATAAGTGTTTCCAGTTTCAGAGATTTTTGTAGTTCGTTCCAGTCATTGGCAACAGAGAACTGGAAGGAGAGGCGGCCAAAGAAAGAATTGGTTTTGGGGGTGACCAGAGAGATATACCTGCTGGAGAGCGTGCTACAGGTGGGTGATGCTATGGTGACCAGCGAGCTGAGATAAGGGGGGGCTTTACCTAGCAGGGTCTTGTAGATGACATGGAACCAGTGGGTTTGGCGACGGGTATGAAGCGAGGGCCAGCCAACGAGAGCGTACAGGTCGCAATGGTGGGTAGTATATGGGGCTTTGGTGACAAAACAGATTGCACTGTGATAGACTGCATCCAATTTGTTGAGTAGGGTATTGGAGGCTATTTTGTAAATGACATCGCCGAAGTCGAGGATTGGTAAGATGGTCAGTTTTACAAGGGTATGCTTGGCAGCATGAGTGAAGGATGCTTTGTTGCGAAATAGGAAGCCAATTCTATATTTAACTTTGGATTGGAGATGTTTGATGTGGGTCTGGAAGGAGAGTTTACAGTCTAACCAGACACCTAGGTATTTGTAGTTGTCCACGTATTCTAAGTCAGAGCCGTCCAGAGTAGTGATGTTGGACAGGCGGGCAGGTGCAGGCAGCGATCGGTTGAAGAGCACGCATTTAGTTTTACTTGTATTTAAGAGCAATTGAAGGCCACGGAAGGAGAGTTGTATGGCATTGAAGCTTGCCTGGAGGGTTGTTAACACAGTGTCCAAAG
Organism: Oncorhynchus clarkii lewisi; assembly: GCF_045791955.1. Taxonomy (NCBI): domain Eukaryota; kingdom Metazoa; phylum Chordata; class Actinopteri; order Salmoniformes; family Salmonidae; genus Oncorhynchus; species Oncorhynchus clarkii. Next base: position 15,030,092 of record NC_092174.1, on the reverse strand, counting down.
AAGGGCCAGAAGTATACAGAATGGGGTCGTCTGTGTAGAGGTGGATCAGAGACTCACCAGCAGCAAGAGCGACATCATTGATGTATACAGAGAAGAGAGTTGTTCCAAGAATTGAACCCTGTGGCACCCCCATAGAGACTGCCAGAGGTCTGGACAGCAGACCCTCCGATTTGACACACTGAACTCTATCAGAGAAGTAGTTGGTGAACCAGGCGAGGCAATCATTTGAGAAACCAAGGCTGTCGAGTCTGCCGATGAGGATTGGGTGATTGACATAGTCGAAAGCCTTGGCCAGATCAATGAATACGGCTGCACAGTAATGTTTTTTATCGATGGCGGTTAAGATATCGTTTAGGACCTTAAGCGTGGCTGAGGTGCACCCATGACCAGCTCTGAAACCAGATTGCATAGCAGAGAAGGTATGGTGAGATTCGAAATGGTCGGTAATCTGTTTGTTGACTTGGCTTTCGAAGACCTTAGAAAGGCAGGGTAGGATAGATATAGGTCTGTAGCAGTTTGAGTCAAGAGTGTCCCCCCCTTTGAAGAGGGGGATGACCGCAGCTGCTTTCCAATCATTGGGAATCTCAGACGACACGAATGAGAGGTTGAACAGGCTAGTAATAGGGGTGGCAACAATTTCGGCAGATCATTTTAGAAAGAAAGGGTCCAGATTGTCTAGCCCGGCTGATTTGTAGGGGTCTAGATTTTGCAGCTCTTTCAGAACATCAGCTGACTGGATTTGGGAGAAGGAGAAATGGGGAAGGCTTGGGCGAGTTGCTGTGGGGGGTGCAGTGCTGTTGACCGGGGTAGGAGTAGCCAGGTGGAAAGCATGGCCAGCCGTAGAAAAATGCTTATTGAAATTCTCAATTATGGTGGATTTATCAGTGGTGACAGTGTTTCCTATCTTCAGTGCAGTGGGCAGCTGGGAGGAGGTGTTCTTATTCTCCATGGACTTTACAGTGTCCCAGAACTTTTTGAGTTAGTGTTGCAGTAAGCAAATTTCTGCTTAAAAAAGCTAGCCTTGACTTTTCTAACTGCCTGTGTATAATGGTTTCTAGCTTCCCTGAACAGCTGCATATCACGGGGGCTGTTAGATGCTAATGCAGAACGCCATTTTGTGTTGGTTAAGGGCAGTCAGGTGTGGGGAGAACCAAGGCCTATATCTGTTCCTGGTTCTAAATTTCTTGAATGGGGCATGCTTATTTAAGATGGTTAGGAAGGCATTCAAAAAAAATACCCAGGCATCCTCTACTGACGGGATGAGATCAATATCCTTCCAGGATACCCCGGCCAGGTCGATTAGAAAGGCCTGCTCGCTGAAGTGTTTCAGGGAGTGTTTGACAGTGATGAGTGGAGGTCGTTTGACCGCTGACCCATTACGGATGCAGGCAATGAGGCAGTGATCGCTGAGATCTTGGTTGAAGACAGCAGAGGTGTATTTAGAGGGCAAGTTGGTTAGGATGATATCTATGAGGGTGCCCGTGTTTAAGGCTTTGGGGAGGTACCTGGTAGGTTCATTGATAATTTGTGTGAGATTGAGGGCATCAAGCTTAGATTGTAGGATGGCTGGGGTGTTAAGCATGTTCCAGTTTAGGTCGCCTAGCAGCACAAGCTCTGAAAATAGATGGGGGGCAATCAGTTCACATATGGTGTCCAGAGCACAGCTGGGGGCAGAGGGTGGTCTATAGCAGGCGGCAATGGTGAGAGACTTGTTTTTAGAGAGGTGGATTTTTAAAAGTAGAAGTTAAAATTGTTTGGGTACAGACCTGGATAGTAGGACAGAACTCTGCAGGCTATCTTTGCAGTAGATTGCAACACCGCCCCCTTTGGCAGTTCTATCTTGTCTGAAAATGTTGTAGTTTGGGATGAAAATTTCCTAAACTAGGATTCAGACACAGCTAGAACAGTGTGTGGAGTGTGGTGTCAGGAAAACAACTTCTCACTCAACGTCAAAAAAGATGATCATGGACATCAGAAAACAGCTGAAGGAGCCCCCCCCACCCCCCCACCTACATCGAAGGGACACCAGTGGAGAAAGTGGAAAGTTCCTCAGCATACACATCAACGACAAACTGAAATGGCCCACCCACACAGACAGTGTGGTGAAGAAGGTGCAACAGCGCCTCTTCAACCTCAGGAGGCTGAAGAAATGTGGCTTGTCACCCAAAACCCTGACTAACTTTTACAGATCCACAATCGAGAGCCTCCTGTCAGGATGTATCACAGCCTGGTACGGCAACTGCTTGCCCTCAACCGCAAGGCTCTGGGGCAAACTACCTGCCCACCATGACATCTATAGCACCTGATGTCACAGGTAGGCAAAAAAAGATTATCAAAGACAACAGCCACCCGAGCCAATGCCTGTTCACACAGCTACCATCCAGAAGGTGAGGTCAGTACAGGTGCATCGAAGCTGGGACCGAGACCCAATCACTGGCCACGTTAACAAATGGATCATTAGTCACTTTAAATGATGCCACTTAATAATGTTTACATATCTTACAATACTCATATCATATTTATGTACTGTATTTTATACCATCTATTGCACCTTGCCTATGCAGCTTGGCCGTTGTTCACTGTGGAACCGCATATGTACATTTTCTCATTCACCCATTTTAGATGTGTGTATTGTTAGATTACTTGTTAGATATTACTGCACTGTCGGAACCAGAAGCACAAGCATATCGCTACAGTCGCATTAACATCTGCTAACCATGTGTATGTGAGAAATAAAATGTGATTTGATTTGAACATGTGTGCCAATTAAAGATCTTGACTAATCAGATGCAAGGCCAAATTAGGGTGTAATCCAGCCCAGGTGTGCAGCCTGGTTTTTTGATAAAAGCTACCTCAGTTTCATCAATTGTAGCATAGCAGAGGCGCGCTGTCCTCTAACCTACAGAGTCACATTAGTTGTTGGCATGGGACTCATGATGGCAAACACGCTCAGGTTATTGTTCAAGCAACTGGTTTGGTTTTTACTTGTGGAAAACTTCTTAATCTCTCCTGCTTTGTCATATACTTATAGCACTGAGACATGGCAACAACTTCTAAGGCGAACACCGCAATTTGACAATCATCCAGGCTTTAAACAGCCTCCACTCCAACAAACAGTTTCAAGGCCAGTTCGAGTAGAAACTGTTGCTGTGACGTGCCATTCAGACTACATGGAGATAGTTGTGAAGGCTGATCTGTTTCAACTCGGTAATCTAATCGATGTGGAGGACCTGCGACTTGGAGTTGAACAGTACCAAGACCAAGAGCCGTGTAGGGCTACAGCTTCAGCAGCCGGAGATGAGTACAGAATATTTGCAGCACTTTCGGACTGTGGAACCAAGTACATGGTAATATATATATTTTTTTAATCAGAGTTGACTTCTTGAGAGAACCTTCTCTTAAATGCTGCTTTGTGACTCCCCAGCTGAACGAAGACTCATTGATCTACACAAACCTTCTCAGCTATACACCCAGAACCACACCAGATGGTGTTATTCGAATGGCTGGTGCTGTAATCCCAATTGAGTGTCATTATGAAAGGTGAGTTGTGGCTATACTGTTGTATGACGGTCATAGGAATCCTGCATTGACCTATTGGTGTATTTACCGGTCTGTACTTTCTGTTTCAGGAAGTACAGTTTGGACAGCTCTTCTCTCCAGCCGACCTGGATCCCTTTCACCGCCACAGTGTCTGCTGAAGACACCCTGCAGTTCTCATTGAAGCTTATGACAAGTGGGTATAAATCCTGGGCTGCATTTCGCAGGGTCCAATTTTGTTGACCATTCAGATAATAAATCAAAAGGATACAATGGCGCCCTCCCAGAAGCTTGGTAAAACCTGTGAATTGAATGTTAAGATATCAAATGTATTTATATAGCCCTTCTTACATCAGCCCTTCTTACATCAGCTGATATGTCAAAGTGCTGTACAGAAACCCAGCCTAAAATCGCAAGCAATGTAGGTGTAGAAGCACGGTGGCTAGGAAACTCCCTAGAAAGGCTCTGAGGGGTGGCCAGTCCTCTTCTAGCTGTGCCGGGTGGAGATTATAACAGAACATGGCAACGATGTTCAAATGTTCATGCATGGTCAAATAATAGTAATCACAGTAGTTGTCGAGGGTGCAACAGGTCAGCACCTCAGGAGTAAATGTCAGTTGTCTTTTCATAGCCGATCATTGAGAGTATCTCTACCGCTCCTGCTGTCTCTAGAGTTGAAAACAGCAGGTCTGGAACAGGTAGCACGTCCGGCGAACAGGTCAGGGTTCCATAGCCGCAGGCAGCTATAAATGTACTATGTAGCACACATGCCCCTCTGACATGCAAAATACGGAATCACATCAGACAACTGTTATTGGGGACACTTCTATCTGCAACGTTATACAGTTTGCCTTCTAAACATGGCCCTCATTTTAACCCATTATTAGATGCTCACTAGTTGAGCGCCTATTGACAATATGTTCTGGCCGGGGTAGCTTTAATAGCGACTCGCGTTCGTAACTTTAAAACGCATCGCTTGCAGTATGGCCTTTCTTTACTGCCATTTCCTTTCCAGGTGACTGGCTCTATGAGCGGGGTTCTGGAGTCTACTTCCTGGGTGATCTCATCAACATTGAGGCATCGGTCAGGGTTGCTCACCACACCAGGCTCAGGGTCTTTGTTAGCAGCTGCGTGGCCACACTGGACCCTGATAGCAACTCTGTCCCCAGATATGTCTTCATTGAGAGTGATGGGTAAGCAGGGGGGATGCCTTAGAACGACTATTCTCCGGCTGGCCCGTAGAGAACGATGGAATATGCCATTTGAGGGCTTCCACCATTTTTAAAGTAGGCAACTGGTTTCTTTGAGACTTCTCAATTGGTTACTAAGGAAGATGCCCCAATATGTATTTTAATATTATCTCCCTCCAGGTGCTTGTCGGATTCCCAGCTGCCTGGTTCCCGCTCTGGTTTCATGCGTAGAACCCAGGACAACAAGCTCGGGTTCCACATTGATGCCTTTAGGTTCCACCAGGGGGACAGGGCAGAGGTGAGGGCGGTTTTTAATAAAAACAATGTTGTCGAGGCCATTATGGGTACTGTAGTTAAATTATTCTACAGTAACATAATTTACAGACATTATGTAGGCTACTGTGATTCTGCATCTTTGTTTTGCTTATCCTGTTTTTCACAGCTATACATCACCTGCCACCTTGTGGCAGTCCCTGTCATGGACCATGCAGAGCCTAGCAACAAGGCATGCTCCTTCATTGATGGCAGGTGGGAGAAGTCACATTTCCTTAGCTACTGTTACTGGGCTGTGACCTATTACTAGAACAACCATAGCTTTTTTTTAAAGTGTGTTCTTGGTCCATGAGTAGATCTTTCATACATTTCAGATGGAGGTCTGCTGATGAGAATGATTTGCTATGTGGGCATTGTCCAAGCCTGAGTAGACAGAAGGGGGTTGATCAAGCTCCAGCACAACGTCCCCTCAGTCCAAGACTAGGTGGTAGCCAACTTGAACCTCGTGTCTACCGCAACAAACCCCCAGCCTCTGGTGACAATTGGAGTATTGGGATGAAGGCCAAGAAAGGTGTATTTGACATCTTAATCCCTCTATTCCATCACCACCTTCTCAAAACACATTTCAGGAGTGGGACCTTCCCTCAATTTCCATCTCAACCATATTCGAGAAGACTAATTGAGTGTCTTGACTGCAAATGTATGTGTTTAATTAATGTGTCATTTTAGTATGGGACCAGGATACTACTTTGGGCCCCATGATGGTCCTCCCAAGTAAACAGAAGAGTACACCTCTATCTCTATGGACGAGTGGAGGTATCGATATACCTGGCTTCCCTGCCTCAACAGGGGACAGGAAGCCCGTATCACCTGGCAGTCGTTGGCGTGGCATGGACTTCAAGAGAGGTAATTTGACTCTGACATGGCATAATCTTATTCCTTATGTAGGTGCACTACCTTTGAACAGGTAGTCTTGAGAACCCAACCCTAGGCAACAGCACTAACTAGGGTCTTGTTTCAATGACTGACTCGTTTGACAACTTCTCCCAACAAATCACGAGGCAGAACGTCATGATCTGAAACCAAATTTTTCAGGGAATACCTTTGCAGTGGTTTTAGTGAAGGTAGTTGAAGCAAACTAGCCACTTGCATAATGCACTCATTAAAAATAAGTAATCTCCATCTTGCTAGCTATTTTGTATGTATTCAAGCGGATAAGGTAGTGACATAGGCAGACTTAGTTCCTCTATGCCAAACTCGCGTTCTAGTACGTACAGAAGTGTAAAGCCAGCTTTTAAAATGTGTGGGAGGCAACCAGGATGTCTAGACTATTGCCCAGACCATGATGCACTGGTCAAAAGTAGTGCACTCTATAGGTCATTGGGTGCCACTTCGGACACCTGTCTTTTCCTATCCCTATAGGCTAGCAATTCTGCCAACACTGGCTGTGTTAATCTGTTACATTTAATTCCAGGACCTTATTTCGCCCAATCCCAAAATGAGGCTAGTCCCTTGGGCCCAAGGGTCGGACCCAACAACAAGCACGGTCTCGTTAGCTCTGCAACATATGATGGCTTCATCAGGCAGAAAGGACTAATCGCCCAAAGAGGTAATGACAGTACGTTACTGTTTTGAATGATAATTGCATGTAGGCTCTGTGCTAAATAGTTTGTTCTCAGAGATGGAGGCCACTCCAGACCCTGAGTTGATTCCTACACCTGAGCCCATTGGAGACCTTGAGGTTACCACAGAGAAAGAGGGTCTGGGTGAAGAGGAGGATCAGTATGAGATTGGAACCTATTGAAAGGGTATGTATGGGATGATGGTACTGCTATTATAGAGGGAAATAACCTGCACATGGCAAGCAGGTTAGCACTTATTGGGATGGCTCCACAGAATATTCACTAGCTGGCACAGCCACAAGGTAATAAAATATGATTTTTAAACATTAACCTCACTGCCAACCCTAATGTCTAACATTAAATTAGAAGCATACATTGTTACAATGTAGCCAATTTTGACTTTCCATCTGGCACATCTAGTGGAAATCGCTCAGTTCTGCCTCCAGGACAATACCGTCTCAATAAATGTCAACCTGCACATGGCAATTGCCAGTATCACTTTAAAATATCTGCTTTTGATGTGGTTTCATAAAGAAGGGTTATGTTCCCAGTCCACTATCAAATTTCTAGAATTGGAAGGCGCTGTTGTCGTGGTGGCCCTTAATAGACTTGCTCCAAGCAGCAGCACACCAACTCACTGAGGTTGGTGCCGGTCCTGATGTCCCAGCACACAAGGTGGATGACCCTCCAACAAAGTGACATAAGCACCACATCTGCTCCTGGCGAACTCAACCAGTGAAGGGACTACCACAACACTGAGACGATCTCAAGAGATGCCTGTTAATCTCTTTGAAAAATAAATGATTTAATGCTACTTCGACTGACTGTCTTCACCATTATGCACTACATGCTAGAGTAATCTGAAATATTGCCTTCACTTGTTAAAGTGAGGGCCTGTTGCTGCCAACTGACATTTCCTAGCTTAGTCTTTGGTCTGTATTGGTGTTTGCGTAGCCAGACATCACATCCTGGATTAATGTGACTCTGTCCCGAGGTTCCTGATTGAGCATGTAAGCTACAGAGCATTCAGACATTGGGCTTGCTATGAAGGGTCTGAGGAATGGGTGGACTGCACAGGAGGTTGGTGGCCCCTTAATTGGGGAGACCGGGCTTGTGTTAACTGCAGTGGAATGGTATCAAACCCAAGGTTTCCAAGTGTTTGCAATTCGTGCCATTCTTCCCTCAACCTCCACTGGTGGACTGGAACCAGAAATCGGCACTGGCATTTCTAACTGGTCCTGTTCCTTAAGGAGAAGTGTCTTTAATTCTGTGCATAACACTTGTGTCTTTTATCAAAGTTTATGATGAGAATTTCTGCAAATTAATGTGGCTCTGTTCGGCGATGTTTCTGAAGCACAACATTAATGCGCCAACTGATTTTTGGATATAAATATGAACTTTATCGAACAAAACATTTGTGTAACAAGAAGCCCTATGAGTGCCATCTGAACATCAAAGGTTAGTGATTAATGTTCTCTATTTCTGCTTTTTGATTCTTTGGCAAGAATTTGTTTTTTTTTGTGACTAGGCTCTGGCCTAACAATATGGTGTGCTTTCGCTGTGAAGCCTTTTTGAAATCAGACACGATGGGTAGATTAACAAGTTCAGTTTTAATTGGGTGTTTTGCACTTGTGAATGTATGAAAGTTAAATGTATATGGATACTGTTCTAGTCCTCCATATACATTACACAATCTCATGTGGTCGATGACCACTACTAGCTAATGTCCATTTGAGTAAACAAATATTTCCCTTAAAGTGTGCTAAAATTGGGCCCAAAAAATTACATTATCCCACTGATTTTTCCTATAACTATAGTCCTTGCATTAATGTGTTTTTTGAACAAATACAAGATCTGCGTTGCAGTCCTTAAATATAAAAACATTTGTCTTCAACAGGTTTCGTATCCCCCTGGCATTCAAGTAAAAATAAATCCTATTTAATCTTAACTCTACCCTCTATAAAAAGTTACTTCATATATGTATTAAGTCTTAACTTGTATTTTATTTCACCTTTATTTAACCAGGTAGGCAAGTTGAGAACAAGCTCTCTTTTACAACTGCGACCTGGCCAAGAAAGCATAGCAGTGTGAACAGACTTACATGGAGTAAACAATAAACAAGTCAATAACACAGTAGGAAAAAAGTCAATATACATTCTGTGCAAAAGGCATGAGGTAGGCAAATAATTACAATTTAGCAGATTAACACGAGTGATAAATGATCAGATGGTCATGTGCAGGTAGAGATACTGGTGTGCAAAAGAGCAGAAAAGTAAATAAAAACTGTATGGGGATGAGGTAGGTAAATTGGGTGGGATATTTACCGATGGACTATGTACAGCTGCAGCGATCGGTTAGCTGCTCAGATAGCAGGTGTCTAAAGTTGGTGAGGGAGATAAGTGTCCAACTCCAGCTATTTTTTTTTTTTTGCAATTCGTTCCAGTCACAGGCAGCAGAGAACTGGAAGGAAAGGCGGCCAAATAAGATGTTGGCTTTAGGGATGATCAGTGAGATACACCTGCTGGAGCGCGTGCTACGGGTGGGTGTTGCCATCGTGACCAGTGAACTGAGATAAGGCGGAGCTTTACCTAGCATGGAATTGTAGATGACCTGGAGCCAGTGGGTCTGGCGACGAATATGTAGCGAGGGCCAGCAGACTAGAGCATACATGTCGCAGTGGTGGGTGGTATAAGGTGTTTCGTAACAAAACGGATGGCACTGTGATAAACTGCATCCAGTTTGCTGAGTAGAGTATTGGAAGCTGTTTTGTAGATGACATCGCCGAAGTCGAGGATCGGTAGGATAGTCAGTTTTACTAGGGTAAGTTTGGCGGCGTGAGTGAAGGAGGCTTTGTTTTGCGGAATAGAAAGCCGACTCTAGATTTGATTTTAGATTGGAGATGTTTGATAGGAGAGTCTGGAAGGAGAGTTTACAGTCTAGCCAGACACCTAGGTACTTATAGATGCCCACATATTCTAGGTCGGAACCATCCAGGGTGGTGATGCTAGTCGGGCATGCGGATGCAGGCAGTGAACGGTTGAAAAGCATGCATTTGGTTTTACTAGCGTTTTAAGAGCAGTTGGCGGCCACGGAAGGAGTGTTGTATGGCATTGAAGCCTGTTTGGAGGTTAGATAGCACAGTGTCCAAGGAAGAGCCAGAAGTATACAGAATGGTGTCGTCTGCGTAGCGGTGGATCAGGGAATCGCCCGCAGCAAGAGCAACATCATTGATATATACCAGTGGTTCTTAACCTTGTTGGAGGTACTGAACCCCACCAGTTTCATATGCGCATTCACCGAACCCTTCTTAATTGAAAAAAAAAATCAAATTCAAAACATAGGTATATATTTGACTGGTGCACAAAATGAACCGTGCATCAACATCACTGTGTTCAAAGAACAAAATCATCAAAACATTTTCACACAGATGATCATTTTCACACAAAAACAAAAACATAATAATGAATATTTACTGCAAATCAGTGTGACTTCTGCTGTTGCCTTTCAGAGACCAGTTCAGAAATGCGCGGCTTCACCTTGGCAAGTGCCACTCTCATGTCATTTTCGCAACAAAGTCTGTTCCTTTTCTTCGTTTTTATGTCCAGCATTCTCGAAAAGGATTGCTCGCAAAGATATGTTGTAACAAACGGTATGAAAATCTCCAGAGCTTTCTTAGCAATAACAGGGTACTTACCATTTGTTGACACCAAAACGTTGAAAGCGTTGTTGTTCTGAAGAGTTGCTGTTGAACCTGGCTCTGCTGAATTTCAATGATTTCATCGAGGTATTCATCATTGACATCTGTTGTCTCAACACTAAACGTGAACGGCTGTCTCACCCATGCTGGATATGACTCTCTTGTAGGGAAGTATCCGTCCAGAGAATTTGCAAGCTCATCTAAGTGCGTGGCAATTGCTTGCTTCAGTTCAGCGGGTACAGAAATGTCTCCGATTCCAGATACATCTTCGATCTTACTTACACAGTCGTCCAGCAGGGGAAAGTTTGCAAAGTTATCGTTCTCTGTTCGTCGTTTCCATAACGGTAGCTTTTTTTGAAAAGCCTTCAGGTTTTCCTCCGCTTCGATGATGTTGACTCCACCGCCCTGCATCTTTTGATTGAGATGATTGAGAGCTGCGAAGATATCGGCCATGTACGCTAAAATGAGAATGAACTCAGAATTTTTGAAGCAATCTGCATGACAATGTTGGTGCTCTTGCAAAAACAGGGCTAATTCCACACGCACGGCAAAAACACGATTCAGCACCTGTCCCCGGGATAACCACCTAACGTTAGAATGGTACAGAAGTACCTCGAATTCAGAGCCCATTTCTTTACACAGCTCACTGAAGATGCGATGCCGCAGAGCACTAGTTCGCACACAGTTCACGCATTCCACTACAATTTTTAATACTTCTGCCAGTTTTGGAGGCAAGGTTTTTGTTGCCAACGCATGCCTGTGCAGAATACAATGCGTAACAATGATGTGTGGTGCATCGGCTTTCACTAGCGCACCAAAACCAGACTTTCTTCCCAGCATGACTGGAGCTCCGTCCGAACAAACTGCAGAAACCATATCCCACGAAAGATTGTTGTCTTTGAAGAAGTCATCCACAAGTTTCTTCACATCGGCTGCCTTAGTTGTTGTTGTAAGAGGCTTACAAAATAAAAATTCTTCCTTTTTCACGTCGTCTTTCACATAGCGCACGAATACAGCAAGCTAGCTTAGATTGGAAACATCTGTGGTCTCGTCGAGTTGAAGGCTGAATTTTGCTGGGTTTGAAATCAGATCTGCAACTACTTGAGCCAAGATGTCTTTGCTCATGTCCTCTATTCTGTCGCTGATGGTGTCATTTGAAAGAGGAATTTGGGATAACTTAACTTCAGCCTCTTTTCACAGCATGATATTCACCATCTTCAACGCAGCTGGTTTTATGAGTGTTTCACCAATGGTGTGTGGTTTGCCCTGCTTTGCGATCAGGTAAGCAACTTCGTACGATGCTGTGAGGATCGGTTTGTTGATGGGTACAAAGCCGAGAACAGGCAGAGTAGCCTTTTCATCGAATCTGGCTCTCTTCACCTTGAATTCAGCGAGCGTTGTGTTCTTGTATTTTCCATCTCCATGCAGCTTAAGGAAGTGTTCTCTTAGTTTTGCCGGTGCTAGACTAGAATTGCTCAACTTGGCATTGCAAATCATGCAGTTAGGACACTGACTCCCATCACGTTCGGTTATACATGTAAATCCATATTGTACATATTCGTCCGACCACTTTCTTTTTTTGCTCGACATAGTAAGTATGAAGGGATTAAAATATTAAGAAAGAAATCACAAGTCGACTACTGAGCGCACCAAATTCCCTGCAGCACAGATAGGCCAAGCGATGTAGCGTGATCACCTGCAGCCAATGATGGCCAAGCGGAGCGTGTCATCACAAATCATATTAATCGAATGTGTGTCTTGACCTCCGCCGAACCCCTGAGACTGACTCACCGAACCCCTGGGGTTCGATCGAACCCAGGTTAAGAACCACTGATATATACAGAGAAAAGAGTCGGCCCAAGAATTGAACCCTGTGGCACCCCCATAGAGACTGCCAGAGGACCGGACAGCATGCCCTCCGACTTGACACACTGAACTCTGTCTGCAAAGTAGTTGGTGAACCAAGCAAGGCAGTCATTAGAAAAACCGAGGCTACTGAGTCTGCCGATAAGAATATGGTGATTGACAGAGTCGAAAGCCTTGGCCAGGTCGATGAAGATGGCTGCACAGTACTGCCTTTTATCAATGGCAGTTATGATATCGTTTAGTACCTTGAGCGTGGCTGAGGTGCACCCGTGACCGGCTCGGAAACCAGATTGCACAGCGGAGAAGGTACGGTGGGATTTGAGATGGTCAGTGATCTGTTTGTTGACTAGGCTTTCGAAGACCTTAGGCAGGGCAGGATGGATATAGGTCTGTAACAGTTTGGGTGCAGGGTGTCTCCCCCTTTGAAGAGGGGGATGACTGCAGCAGCTTTCCAATCCTTGGGGATCTCAGATAATATGAGAGGTTGAACAGGCTGGTAATAGGGGTTGCGAGGGGAGGGGGGCTGTTGGCCGAGGTTGGAGTAGCCAGGAGGAAGGCATGGCCAGCCGTTGAGAAATGCTTGTTGAAGTTTTCGATTATCATGGATTTATCAGTGGTGACTGCGTTACCTAGCCTCAGTGCAGTGGGCAGCTGGGAGGAGGTGCTCTTGTTCTCCATGGACTTTTCAGTGTCACAGACCTTTTTGGAGTTAGAGGTACAGGATGCAAATTTCTGCTTGAAAAAGCTGGCCTTTGCTTTCCTGACTGACTGCGTGTATTGGTTCCTGACTTCCATGAACAGTTGCATATCGCGGGGACTATTCGATGCTATTGCAGTCTGCCACAGGATGTTTTTGTGCTGGTCGAGGGCAGTCAGTTCTGGAGGGAACCAAGGGCTATATCTGGCTCTACGCTCCTCCAGTGTGCCTCCACGGTCCAGTATATCCTGTGCCAGCTCCACGCACCCGGCCTCCTGTGCATGTCTCCAACCTGGTACGTCCTGTGCCTGCTCCGTGCCCGGAGTCCCCGGCGACGATCCGCGGCCCGGTTCCACGGAAGTGGAGGGATCCACGAGCGGAGCGGGGTCTACATCCCGAACCGGAGCCACCACCAAGGCTAGATGCCCAACCGGACCCTCCCCCATAGAGTCAGGTTTTGCGGCCGAAGTCCGCACCTTCGGGGGGGGGGGGTACTGTCACGCCCTGACCTTAGAGAGCATTTTTATTCTTTATTTTGGTTAGGTCAGGGTGTGACTAGGGTGGATACTCTAGTTAGAAACATACAATGTTGGCCTGGTATGGTTCCCAATCAGAGGCAGCTGTTTTTTGTTGTCTAATTGGGGATCATGTTTCGGCAGCCTTTTCTCAGCTGTTGTTTGTGGGATCTTGATTTTGTATTGTTGCTTCTGAGCCCTACAAAGATGGACGTTTCATTTTGTTACTCTTTATTTTGTTTTGTTGCTGGTTCACTTTAATAAATATGATGAACGCTTTCCACGCTGCACCTTGGTCCGATCCTTCAAACAACAAGCGTTACAAGTATCCACCCTTTCCTTGATTTCAGGCCGGTTGTACAAGAGGCCACAATTTGGCTTTGTTGCCTTGTCTACTGCAGTCAAGTCCTTACCGAATCTACATTTTCTCTTTCAGAAAGGCGCTTTCCTTTGCTTGGTTCCAAACTGCATCTCTCACTGTGCGAAAAGCAAACTGGATGATGATCTAGCGGCTGACGATGGCATCTTGTTTCTTCCCAATCAGATGAGCGACATCCACAGCCATATCCATCGGGGAAGTTCGGTGCCAGATGTCTCTTACAAAGCGCTTCACATTCTCATCCTGGTCCTCGGGGACACTGTAAAGCCTTAGCCCCCACCTTCTCCGGTATCACTCTGCTTCCGATAAGTGCTCTTGCATGTCTGTGATGGTCTTCTCCTGTGCAATACATTTCTCAGAAGTAGCAATGTTTGAAAGTTTTAAGTTCTTCGATACTCTTGTGTGCATCATTCAGAGAGGTCTCAAGGTCAACTATTTTTTATGTGGTTTCGCGTATCATTTTCTCCAGACCATCGGCTCTTTCGTTTATCTTTGCAGAGACAGTATTGATTATGTTGACCTGTAGTTTGCGCAAAGACTATTATTTCTGTGTCTTTTTGGGTGCAGGACTATTGACTGGATTTTCAGAATCAACCGAATGTCCAGAATCCTCCATGTCTTCTCCCGAGGAGTCAAGTGGCAGTTTTTCTCCAATGTATGAGTGCTCAGCTAGCAACTGCCGTCTCCTCCCATTGCTCTTTGGCACATTGTTTTCTTCCATTTCTCAAAGTTTCAGATCAAATTAGCAGTCAACTGAGCGCTGTTCTCTATTGTGTTTACTATAAGCCAAGTTCTGTTAACTTTTATCCCTTTCAAACGTACTTAAATGTAAGGTTACTCGGAGCAAGCTGAAATCTCGTCTGCACTCGCCGTCATCTTCAGCACCCCCAAGGAAGTGGTCAGATGCTACACTACAGGACAGTTTTGCTAGCACAGACTGGAATATGTTCCGGGATTCATCCGATGACATTGAGGAGTACGCGATAGTACGTACTAGGGATGCAAGGGTACAGTGGGCCCATGGTTTGCTATATATCACGGTTTGTGGGTAACAGTACGGTTTCAAAACCTTTATTTTTAAGAAAAGTGTGCGCTTGTGTGACTCTCATACAGGGGACAAGTTTGCAACACGTAGCTCTCCCAAACCAGTACATAGTGAACTGTCACAGTGAGGTAGCTTTGAGTTGCTCTGGAGGTCTAACTATCAGTGGAGAGAGCTAGATAGGGTGTCTGTCAATTCGTATCCAATTTCTATCTGATGTTTCATGAAGTTTAGGAATTACTTTGCTGCTGAAATGTGTGCGGAAGGGGACTTTGTAACCCGGTTCAATGTTTTTCATCAGGTGACGAAATCCCGAGTCAGTAACCACCGAATAGGGCTGCAAATCTTTGGCTATGAATACTCCCACTGCTTTAGTTATTTCTTTGTTTTTCTGAATTTGTTGTAGGAAGGCAGCAGCGAAAGATTGTTGTGTTTTCGCTAACAAGTGGACTCTCCTTGCTCCAACACCACCTGCAAGGGATACGGCCGGGTTATGTAAATTACATGTTATAAGTGTTTCCACTTGAGTAGCCGACAGTGGCAAAGAAATGCTTGCAGACTGTACTTTGTTGTTTAAGGTCTTCTTACCCTCTGCCTCGCTAGCGCTTGCCATTGTCAAGTTGGAGCTGAGAGAATATTTGTTTTTAGTTCCCCTCTCTTCATGGGGCCCCTTTAGGGAGGTTTCCTACTGAGATGTCATTGCAAATCGTCCATTGGTTGTTTAAGGGGAGGGGGTTGAGATCTCTGCGGTTGCCACATATTGAGGCATTGCTGTGAGGTAAAGTTTGTCAGCCCTCAGGAGTCCCTTAACGGCTTGGGGCCCCAAGTTGTTGCCTGCCAAGCCTGGTCACAAGCTGCACGTCTGGTTCTGTGGATCTGAATGTACAACGTGCGTGTAGTCTGCAGCGAAATAAGCAAGTTTAGGAAAATGACAGGAATATCGTAATTCCACGGTTCACATGTGTGTATTGAACCGTAGGGGGCGTACTGAATGGTTTGACAGCATATGTGTTGAACTGCTTTGCTTTATCTTGGCCAGGTCGCAGTTGCAAATGAGAACTTGTTCTCAACTAGCCTACCTGGTTAAATAAAGGTAAAATACTGAGCACTGAGCTAAAGGGTAGAGCTGCCACTTTCAAAGAGTGGGACTCTAACCCGGAAGCTTACAAGAAATCCCGCTATGCCCTCTGACGAACCATCAAACAGGCATTGCGTCAATACAATACTAAGATTGAATTGTACTACACCGGCTCTGACGCTGAGACTACCAGACAAGCTAAATTACTTCTATGTTCGCTTCGAGGCAAGTAACACTGAACCATGCATGAGAGCATCAGCTGTTCCGGACGACTGTGTGATCACGCTCTCTGCAGCCGATGTGAGTAAGACCTTTGAACAGGTCAACATTCACAAGGCCACAGGGCCAGATGGATTACCAGGACGTGTACTCCGAGCATGCGCTGACCAACTGGCAAGTGTCTTCACTGACATTTTCAATGTCCCTGACTGAGTCTGTAATACCAACATGTTTCAAGCAGACCACCATATTCCCTGTGCTCAAGAACACAAAGGTAACCTGTCTAAATGACTACCGACCAGTAGCATTCACATCTGTAGCCATGAAGTGCTTTGAAAGATTTGTCATGGCTCACATCCACACCATTATCCCACTCCAATTTGCATAACGCCCCAACAGATCCACAGATGCGATCTCTATTGCACTCCACACTGCCCTTTCACACCTGGACAAAAGGAACACCTATGTGAGAATGCTATTCATTGACTACAGCTCAGTGTTCAACACCATAGTGCCCTCAAAGCTCATCACTAAGCTAAGGACCCTGGGACAAAACACCTCCCTCTGCAACTGGATCCTGGACTTCCTGACGGGCCACCCCCAGGTGGTAAGGGTTGGTAACATCTGCCACATTGATCCTCAACACAGGGGCCCCTAAGGGGTACGTGCTCAGTCCCCTCCTGTCCTCCCTTTTCACCCATGACTGCATGGCCAAGCACGACTACAACACTATCATCAAGTTTGCCGATGACACAACAGTGGTAGGCCTGATCACCGACGAGACAGCCTATAGGGAGGAGGTCAGAGACCTGGCCGTGTGGTTCCAGGACAACAACCTCTCCCTCAACATGATCAAGACAAATCAAATCAAATTTTTTTATATAGCCCTTCTTACATCAGCTGATATCTCAAAGTGCTATACAGAAACTCAGCCTAAAACACCAAACAGCAAGCAATGCAGGTGTAGAAGCACGGTGGCTAGGAAAAACTCTCTAGAAAGGCCAAAACCTAGGAAGAAACCTAGAGAGGAACCAGACTATGAGGGGTGGCCAGTCCTCTTCTGGCTGTGCCGGGTGGAGATTATAACAGAACATGGCCAAGATGTTCAAATGTTCATAAATGACCAGCATGGTCAAATAATAATAATCACAGTAGTTGTCGGGGATGCAGCAAGTCAGCACCTCAGGAGTAAATGTCAGTTGGCTTTTCATAGCCGATCATTAAGAGTATCTCTACTGCTCCTGCTGTCTCTAGAGAGTTGAAAACAGCAGGTCTGGGACAGGTAGCATGTCCGGTGAACAGGTCAGGGTTCCATAGCCGCAGGCAGAACAGTTGAAACTGGATATGATTGTGGACTACAGGAAAGGGAGGACCAAGCACGCCCCCATTCTCATTGACGGGGCTGTAGTGGAGCAGGTTGAGAGCTTCAAGTTCCTTGGTGTCCACATCACCAAAAAACGATCATGGTCCAAATGCACCAAGACAGTCATGAAGTGGGCACGACAAAACCTATTCCCCCTCAGGAGACTGAAAAGATTCGGCATGGGTCCTCAGATCCTCAAAAGGTTCTACAGCTGCACCATCGAGAGCATCCGGACTGGTTGCATCACTGCCTAGTATGGCCTCCAAATGTAAGGCACTACAGAGGATAGTGCGTACGACCCAGCTTCCGGCCAAGCTTCCTGCCATCCAGAACCTCTATACCAGGTGTCAGAGGAAGGCCCTAAAAATTGTCAAAGACTCCAGTCAGCCTAGTCATAGACTGTTCTCTCTACTACCGCACGGCAAGCAATACCGGAGTGCCAAGTCTAGGTCCAAAAGGCTTCTTAACAGCTTCTACCCCAAAGTCATAAGACTCCTGAACAGCTAATTAAAGGGCTACTCAGACCCCTCTTTTACGCTGCTGCTGCTGTCTGTTATTTATCTATGCATAGTCACTTTAACTCTACATGTACATATTACCTCAATTACCTCGACTAACCGGTGCCCCGCACATTGACTCTGTATCGGTACCCCTTGTATATAGCCTCGCTAATGCTATTTTACTGCTGCTGATTAATTCTTTGTTAAATGCTTTTTTTAAAAGTTTTTTAAAAATTTTTTTTACTTAACACTTATTATTCTTAAAACCTCAAAGCATTGTTGGTTAAGAGCTTGTAAGTATTCGGTACACGTGACAAATAAAATTTGATTATATGGGAATAATATGCAGTCCTAAACCTGCCTTCCTGCCTTTGGGACAGAGAGTCCCATTGTTAGGGCGGAGGTATGAGCATCTCGTCATTATATACAGATCTCTGGTTTCAGCCTACTGCGAATTGGACATAAATTGGCGAGTGCACGGTGCACTGTTAGGATGCTGGACTGCCCTAAAGTAAATTGATGTTTCGCCAAAATGATATAATTACTTCGGTCTAAATAAAATCGTTCAAAATACGCACTACTTCACGAGGGAGCATGATTTAGCCACAGAAAATCATTAGCTTCCTAAATTTTTTTGATGTTGCTGTGAATTATTTCACATCACTATTGTGTTTGGGGAAACTCGCGATTTGGGTAGTGCGCATAGCAATATGTCTAGCTGATTGAGTTTCGGCGGTCAGTGAAAAGCGTCTAAAATATGTGTGAGGATAATGTCTTGAGTATAATTGAAAATGTTGCATCAATTAGAAGGGGAGGGGGATGTGACGAAGATATGGTGCGTCTCTCTCAAGAATGCATTCATTTGTTGGTAAGTGCCATCTTGGCAGTCTGATTTCTGATTGTATTTACTCACCACGTACACCGCTAATTTTTACTTTGCCTCACACAAGTCAACGAAGTATGTTTTTTAAACATCCATTGAGAATGGTAGTTCCTCAGTATTTGAAAAATCTTCCCAACACGCCCGGCCTCGACAATCACCAAGCCATGTGAAAGAGCAAAATATCATGATCAGATGATCACATACACTACCCGTCAAAAGTTTTAGAACACCTGCTCATTCAAGGGTTTTTCTTTATTTTTACTATTTTTCTACATTGTGGAATAATAGTGAAGACATCAAAACTATGAAATAACACATGGAATCATGTAGTAACCAAAAAAGTGTTAAACAAATCAAAATATATTTTATATTTGAGATTCTTCAAATAGCCACCTTTCGCCTTGATGACACACTCTTGGAATTCTCTCAACCAGCTTCATGAGGTAGTCACCTGGAATGCATTTCAATGAACAGGTGTGACTTGTTAATTTGTGGAATTTCTTTCCTTAATGCATTTGAGCCAATCAGTTGTGTTGTGACAAGGTACGCTCAACGTTACCTCATTGGTTTTTAGGAACATATACCATATGGGTGATTTGAAAGATTAACTGGAGGTCCACACTCCAGTCGGTTGTAGTAATGCTGTAAAGTTGGTTGCCAACCGTCATGTAAAGTCCAAAGACAAATAAGCCTGAAGGAAGGAGGAGAGATGAGAAATGAATGCAGTTTAATGTTTTATCTGTGGATTAATTGTCGGAGCAGTGGACCTTGTGCATTTCAGGTAAAATAACAACCCAATGTTTATATCCCAGGACAAATTAGCTAGCAACAGCAAGCTAGCTAGCTAATTTGACATACATGTTTAATGCTTTTTGACCTGTCCCCAAAATAATATAATTGGTTGAGTTTATTTTGATATTTCAACCTACGTGTCCTGGTCGCTTCTCGTGCTGGTGAACAAAATCAATGTGCGGACGTCCGGTTTGGTTAGCATGTTAGAGTTACTAGCCTAAGAAATTGCAGCCCAAATAAATGCTTCACAGAGTTCAAGTAACAGACACATCTCAACATCAACTGTTCAGAGGAGACTGTGTGAATCAGCCATTCATGGTCGAATTGCTGCAACGAAACCACTACTAAAGGACACCAATAATAAGAAGAGACTTGCTTGGGCCAAGAAACCCAAACAATGAACATTAGACTGTTGGAAATGTGTCCTTTGTCTGAAGTTAAAATGGGAGATTTGTGGTTCCAACTGCTGTCTTTCTGAGATGGTGTGGGGGTGCTTTGCTGGTGACACTGTCTGATTTATTTAGAATTCACTTAACCAGCATGGCTACCACAGCATTCTTCAGCGATACGCCATCCCATCTGGTTTGGGCTCAGTCTCACTATCATTTGTTTTTCAACAGGACAATGACCCAACACACCTCCAGGCTGTGTAAGAGCTATTTTACCAAGAAGGAGAGTGATGGAGTGCTGCATCAGATGACCTGACCTCCAAGATGGTTTGGGATGAGTCTGACTGCAGAGTGAAGGAAAAGCAGCCAACAAGTGCTCAGCATATGTGGGAACTCCTTCAAGACTGTTGAAAAAGCATTCCAGGTGAAGCTGTTTGAGAGAATGCCAAGAGTGTGGCAAAGGGTGGCTATTTGAATCTCAAATATAAAATATATTTAGATTATTTAACACTTATTTTGATTACTACATGATTCCATATTTGTTATTTCATAGTTTATGTCTTCACTATTATTCTACAATGTAGAAAATAGTTCTACATTTAAAAAAAAAAAAAACCTTGAATGGGTAGGAGTTGACCGCCGTTCTGTCCCGAGCTCACTGGCGCAGGAAACTCTGAGGGCCCGGAATAGGCTAGTTGATAGAATGTAAGTTCGCTATAGAGACAGAGTCTGGCAGGACCAAGTGATGATTTGATACAATATTGCACTTCACTATCAATAGCTCAAGTCAAGACAAAAAGGAAGGCTAACCACTGGCCTAGAACAACACATCATCACAGTTGCTCAAGGCAGTACCCTGCCCAACCACAGGTTACTGTTAGGAGGGAAGGGTAGCACCAAGCACATCTAAACTCACACTGTGAGGGTCAGCCACATTTACCTGGTAAAACATTGCAACGGTACTGGGCGATACCAGCTGGCAGCCGCTCATATGTCCGAGAGAGGGACTCCCTTAAGCAGTGCCCAGGAGGTGGCAACTCCCCTGGTGGAGTGCGCTACCACAGAGGATGGGGCTGGGCAGCCAGCTAGGCTATATGCTTGCAGGGTAGTGTCTACAATCCAATGTGACAACCGTTGTTTTGAGAGAGAGACTTACCCTGCACTATCTCCAAAGTACACAAACAGCTGATCAGAGCGACAGATCGCCTGAGTCCACTCCATGTACGCATTTAGGAATCTCCCAGGACACAGAGCGCGTACATCAACATCAAGAGCCCCAAGGTGCATGGAGGTGTACAAGGCTGTCAGCACCATTTCCTGGCGGCAGGACTAGGATTAGGTAGGTAGGTAGGATTAGGCCACAGAGTAACGCTTGTCTTACCCGGCCTAGATGATAACACTCATCACTTACAGATAAAGCATGGAGCTTGCCAACCCAGAAATGCTGTCTTAAGAGAGACACTATAGACTTGAAATATCAAATGGTTCGAAGGGAGGTCTAACAGTACTCGACAGATTCCCTTACAAAAAAACTTTTGTCTGCCAATCGGACCATCCTGCTCTTCATCATGGAATGCTGAAATGCCAGCTGCATATACCTTAAGTATGGATGCAACTCTGCCAGCATCGAACAAAGACCTCAAGAACTGGAGCACAGTTTTTATGCAGCAAGATTCTGGAGCAACCCCCTGCTCCCAACCCCCTGCACGTTTATCCCGCAGTTGTATGAGAAAGTTGAGCAGAGCTAGTTGGACTGCTCTCAACTCCAGCATGTTGATGTGGAGTTTGGACCAGCTGGCCACCCTCCCTCTCAATACTGCTCCCCAGTCTCTCAAGGGGGAATTTGTTTGAACCAGTTTCCTACGATGGACTCTGCCCAGATGTATCCCACATGAAAGGAAATTCAGGGATCACCATCTTGCCAGTGCTCGTGTGCATTCCTTGGACACAGTCAGGCAACAATACCTGTGTTCCTTGGGATGTAAACCTTGAGCATTGAGCCACCTTGGCAGGGATCTCAAGTGTAGAAGGCCTAATGGGGTCAAAGAGAGGCTGCGGAGAGGAGACCTATTAGTCTCTGACAATGAAGAACAGTCATCTTCTGGTCTTGGACAAAAGTGATGAGGTGATCTACAATTTTCTGGACTCTCTCTCTTCGGTGAGGGAGCCCTCAATAGAAATGAGTCGATCCGCATGCCCATGAACATCAAAGTTTGTGTGGGGACCAGGTGGCTTTTTTGCATGTTCAACCTGAGGCCTAGCTCTGAGATGTGCCTCAGGAGAGGTCGTGTCTGCTGCTGTCTGTTTACGTGACTGAGCACAGATTAGCCAGTCATTTAGGTAATTTAGTACTATCATCCCTTGTGTTGTTAGGGGTGCTAGAGTGGCATCCATGCATTCTGTGAATGTTCTTGGTGTCAGGGAGAGACCGAAAGGTAACACTTGATACTTGTACACTATGCCGCTGAATGCAAAGCGCAGTAACTTCCTGTGAGCCGGGTGAATGAGAATGTGGACGTAGGCATCTTTAATGTCGACAGCCCACTGGCCTGGGATGATAGGCTGTAGGATGCGGGACGGAGATAGCATCTTGAAGGGGTGGGTTTTCAACCACCAGTCGAAAGGCCTTAAGTCCAGGATGGGGTGAAAGCCGCCATCCCTCTTGGGGACTAGGAAATATTCACCATAAAACCCACTGAGCTGTTCTGATGGTTCCAGTTGTCTGATTGCCTCCCTTCTGGAGAAGAATGCAATCTCCAGTTGGAGAGCTTTTCAGGGGGTCAGTTGTTGTAGTTCACCAAACCCCTCTGAAACTGGAGTTTGTACCCCTGTAGTATGGTATCCAGCACCCAGGGGGACTCCACAAGCTCCTCCCACTTTGCCCAATGGGCGTGGGAGAAGTGACCGATGCGGGGGCCACACTGTCACAGGCCGGCTCATAGCCTGTGGCAAAAATGAGGGGACACGAACAACAGGTATAGGCCAATCAAAAAGGTTCTTTATTGTAAACCAAACTATTAACTTTAAACAAAGAAAAAGGAATGAGGTGTGAAAGTATCATAATGTAAGGTGTATGTAAAGTGCAGGGATGCGTGAATCTGTGTGTGTGAATATGACTGAGTGAAAACTATGCAAAACTACAAAGGAACAAACAAAACAGGATCATACCTGGAGGAGCAGAGTGATTAGTGAAACAGTTTAAATACTTTGAGCCCAGGTGACTCCAACCACTAACGACCCTTCTCTGCCTGCAGGAGGAACCGCCCCTGCACTGCAGAGGAGCGGCCGTGACAACACCCATCAGGATGAGTGAGGTGGCCCGTCTATCTTCGGAGCAGAGGGACGGTGCTTGTTATGCCGCTGCCTGTGCTGGTGTTGGCGTGGCTGGTCAGGGCGTGGCTGGTTTGGGGGTGGGCCCAAGCGGCCTTTCATGGCAGGGGAGAGCTGAGGTCTAGACTGAATGGTCTCTGGGTAGGGTAACGCGGTGCAGAGGGACCCATGAAAGACTGCAGCTTCGCCGTTTGATCCAAAATGGCGTTCACGCCAGGACCAATAACTTGGCCTGTGGAGATGGGGAGCTCCATAAATGTTTTCTTCACAGAGGCTGACATCTTTGTCTGTGAGAGCCAACAATAGATGAGATGACAGTATGCAGGGCTTTTCCATTAGCACGTGACATCTCAGCGTTTAATAGGGAGTGGAATGTGGACACCTGAGTCATTTCAGCCGTCAGCTCAGGGCCACCATCGGTGGACAGGCAAGCTATCAGACTGTGTAGGTATGCCTGCAGCAGAGTGGTTTCATGAAGGTGTGATCGTCAGCAGCCCAATGAGCTCCCGGAGGACAGCGGGGAGACCTACTAATGATCTTCCTGTCTGGGAGGACCGAGTTCACCTAAGCCCAAGTTTGACGCAGTTCATTGAAGAACTTGGGATACTGAGGAATATACACTCTTCCCGGGCAGCTGTTAGGGTCTAGATTAATATCCAGAGCTTTCAGAACCCTAGAGAGGAGCTCCTACATATTAGCTGATGAACAGGGTGCTTCACTCAGCCCTCTGAGCCGTGGTTCGCTGACCCAGAACCGGTCTCAGAGGTCGCTCTGTCTAGGTCATTACAAGCTAGGTTGGAGATAACATCAGGATCCTGTCTTAAGTCTTCAACTTGCATTATTATGCACCATAGTGCTATTTTTGCATTTTCGTGCTGGGAGAGTTCAACCAATTACGTCGTTGGTTGATTGAGCCTGCTGTCTGATCTAAAAATGAACGGAGTCATGTTTTGTAGCAATTAGTGTGGCCTTTGTGTTTCGCCGATTGCAAGATCACGCTAGCAGGAAGTAGATATGGTTGGCATTGTTCAGTAGAGCCATTGGACTTGTCTCAATGATGTTCCCATCTGTCACAACATTGCAGGATATCTAGGTTGACATTTTTTCCTTGGCTTTGTGAAGACTACTGCCTGACTGGAGCTCTATTATTTTATCCAATTGTGTTCCAACCCTCTAAGGCAGGCTTTTCAAAACGGGGTACTAGTTTCTACAGGTTCATGGGAGCTATGTTACTGTGCACTGTCTATCCGAGATGGCTAGAGAAATAATTACAAACAATGACTGCTTCTGATGATTCTAAGAAGAGCTGGATAATGAAATGCAGGAAATCACGCACAGAACGAGCAGTATGGCTGGTGGCATTGTCATGCTGGAGGGTCATGTCAGGATGAGCTTGCAGAAAGGGTACCACGAGGGAGGAGGATGTCTTCCCTGTAACGCACAGCATTGAGATTGCCTGTAATGACAACAAGCTCAGTCCGATGATGCTGTGACACACTGCCCCAGTCCATGACGGATCCTGCACCTCCAAATCGATCCCGCTCCAGAGTATAGGCCTTGGTGTAACGCTCATTCCTTCGACAATAAATGCAAATCCGACCATCACCCTTGGTGAGACAAAACCTTGACTCGTCAGTGAAGAGCACTTTTGGCCAGTCCTATCTGGTCTAGCGAGGGAGGGTTTGTGCCCATAGGCGACGTTGCCGCTAATGTCTGGTGAGGACCTGCCTTACAACAGGCCTACAAGCCCTCAGTCCAGCCTCTCTCAGCCTATTGCGGACAGTCTGAGCACTGATGGAGGGATTGTGTGGTGTAATTCAGGCAGTTGTTGTTGCCATCCTGTACCTCTCCCACAGGTGTGATGTTAAGATGTTTTTTCTTCTAGATCGTGATGTTCAGATGTACCAATCCTGTGCAGGTGTTGATACACGTGGTCTGCCACGATCAGCTGTCCGTCCTGTCTTAGGCATCTCACAGTATGGACATTGCAATTTATTGCCCTGGCCACATCTGCAGTCCTCATGCCTCCTTGCAGTATGCCTAAGGCACGTTCATGCAGATGAGCAGGGACCCTGGGCATCTTTCTTTTGGTGTTTTTCAGGGTCAGTAGAAAGGCCTCTTTAGTGTCCTAGGTTTCCATAGCTGTGACCTTAATTGCCTACCTGTAAGCTGTTAGTGTCTTAACGACCATTCCACAGGTGCATGTTCATTAATTGTTTACAGTTCATTGAACAAGCATTGGAAACAGTGTTTAAACCCTTTACAATGAAGATCTGTGAAGTTATTTGGATTTTTACAAATTCTTTGAAAGACAGGGTCCTGAAAAAGGAACATATCTTTTTTTGCAGAGTTTATAAATGATTGGAGACAGGCGCAGGAATACGTAATAGGGGTTTTTAATACTCCACCCAAATATACAACATGCCATGAAAGGCACGGGGAGAAGCCCAAAACAAACACGTATACAAAAACACAGGGATGTAACCCAAACAAAAGAGCGAGGTTAAACCTCTAATAAATACACGGGACGAAACCCGTAATAACAATACACGGGATGAGACCCGAAATAACAAGTGCACAATACACGCAGCATGAAAGCTGAAACCACAGGTAGTCACAAGACCAACTGACATAGGAACAATAACCGGCCAGACAATGGTGCAGGTGTGCATAATGAGACAGTTCAGTGACGCCTAGAGGCCGGTGACATAGAACTCCGGAACTAGTGCACAGAATGAGCATCATTGCCGGGGGAATCTGTGACAGTACCCCCCCCCCCCCCCCCCACGGGAATCAAGGAAATGCAACAGATTTTCCAACTGTCCTTATTCCACTTGTTATGTCCTGGTTAGTAATTTCTCAATACTTAGGGTAGCATTCATTATTAGTTGTACATAGATTGCATGAACATTGACTGAATTGAAACTGACATACTGGAGAATTCGGATGCACTTGTTATTTTACAAGACTAAAGGTGAAATGTATGTTTACCTGTATTGTGGTTACACGTTCACTTTTTCTCAGACACACCTCTCCTCCACTCCTCTCTGTACATCAGAGCTCCAGTGCCCTGCCCTCTCTCTCTTTATGGCCATGTCTGAAGCTCTTCTACTACTTCTAGGCTTTGAGTTGTCCCTGTATCGGTCTGCAGTTGTGCCAAAAATACATGCTCTTGTTGTTCTCTTACAGATTGCACATTCATTTTTACACGCACACACCCTTTTCCATTTGTTTTTATAACTGTCATGTTCTTTCCTGTACTTGAATAGTGATTCATTCTAATGTTTTCATAGTCAGTTGTTAAATGTGTTTATTAATATCTTATTTAGACTTAATCTTCTTATTTCTTCCCTACACCTTTGCAGATCTAAGACAAGATGAAAGTAAAAACACTCTTCCTAATTGTTTTTTTCCACCTGTATTTTGTCAGACCTGTGAAGATGGTGGTAAACTGTACTATTTGGATGGACCCTAGGTTACCCTTTCCACACTGTTATCATACTAACTGTGCGCCGTATAACCTCCAAATGAAGAGAGACAAGGAGAAAAAATAATCTGGGGGGGAAAAAATGCTATTTTATGGACAATGGAGGATGGTTCTTAAAATAACCTTGGTGTTAGGGGGCTCCTAAGAGCCGTTTCACTCCACGGCATACTGCCATGGGACTTCACCTGCTGGCGATGAGAAGTTCGGTGGTCAGCTTCTCCCTCACCTGGAGTGTCTGTCTGGGGGTGTTGTTGGCACCTGCCCTGGTGACATCAGGAAGGGAACCATTTGGAGTGCCCGTCTTCATCCGGAGCGGCTACTGGAATGACCTCTGCAGGTAGTTGTGGAGAACACATGTGGCCTTCACACAGGCATCGACATTTGAGGAGCTGAGACCAAGTCCTGCCTCTCCCATCGCCTCATTGGTTTATAGAAGCAGGTACCCACGTACCATCTCCTCTTTGGTTATACGCACGTGGATGACTGAAGATGAGCTAGGTCAGTGGCAGTAATGCACCTAATTTATGAAAGCTGCCAATTGCAATATAGAGTCAAGATAAGAAAAAGCCTGGAAGGCTTTTTTGTGTTGATTAATTGTTGGAGTAGAGGACCTTGTGCATTTCAGGTAAAATAACAACTCAATGTTTACATCCCAGGACAAATTAGCTAGCAACAGCAAGCTAGCTAAATAGGACAAATTAGCTAGTAAGTGCAAGCTAGCTAGCTAAATTGCCAAAAATGTTTCATGCTTTTCGACCTGTCCCCAAATTAATATAATTGGTTCAGAGTTTGTTTTGATATTTTAACCTGCGTGTCTTGATCGCCTTTGGTGTGGGGGGACAAAATATATTTTTGCATGAAGCTGGTTTGGGTTCTATGTTAGGGTCGGTAATACTGTCACATGGTATCAATGATTAGAGACAGGAGCAAGAATACCTAATATGGGGTTTTAATACTCCACCCAAAAATACAGCATGCCATGAAAGGCACAGGGGGAAGCCCAAAACAAACAAGCATACAAAAACACAGGGATGTAACCCAAACAAAAGAGGGAGGTAAACCTTTAATAAATACACGTGACACAATACACGGGTAATAACAAGTACACAATACACACAGCACAAAAGTTGAAACCACAATGTACAGGTACTCACAAGACCAAGGGCACAATAACCACCAATGGTGAACAGAGGGCACTAAATATACAATTACTATTCGGGGGGGGGGGGACCAGGTGTGCGTAATGAGACAGTTCAGTGAAGCTTAGATGCCGGTGACTAGAACTCCAGAACTGGTGCACGGAATGAGAAGTAGTACCGGGGAAATCAGTGACAGCTTGCAGAGGTAATTGCAAGTTATGATGCTTTACTTGTTGAACATATAGAACTTTGTACTGTCTTTTCTGGGATGTCAAAATCAATTCAGAATTATTTGATAGCTTCCATCCCATCATCCATCAAAAGTTAGATTAAAGAGAGAGGTTGACGCAGCGCATTTTTTCCTCCGGTATTTATTTAGCAAAGATGATAACACAATCACTCTGGACAGAAAGAAGCAAAAACTCATTGCATAAATGTTGCAGCAGCCTAGGCTACACCTAAATGTTAGAGATCTGACATGCTATATGGTATGAAAACGAGACAATTTTTCAGTCTGATCAACTGTAGGCTACTAATAAGAGCATGTGCATACAGCCTATCCGTTTGGTCAGGGTGACTAATTGGTAACTTTATGTATTTCTAGTCCATTTGTGTGTCAGGAGAAAATGTGATCCAATTTGGTTTATATTCAAAATTGGGTTGACGGTGCTATCTATTCATTTAATCCAAAATTATTAACTGGAATTAATCAATCAACATACGTGATGACAGATGTGAGTACATTTTTTACAAGGCCGACAGTTGCATATGCCTAATGCAAACATACATAAAGCAAGCTCAGCCCTGTGAGTTATATTGCCTATCAGTTGTCTCTGTGTCTGGGTAGCAGAAATCCCCCTCCTAATCTAGTCTAAATATAATTTATATGAACAAGAATAAGGTTGCTGCAGTTTGACAGAGGACTGACATGAGCATGATGCTGCCTATAAAATGCCTATTTTGTGTGAATATAGGTGTTGTGTAGGAACTAGAATATTTCAGTGATATTTCTGCTGTGTGCAGTCTTGGCGGATCCAATGGGATGATGTGGCGCACTCTTCGCTGATAAACGTATTCTTTGCCATGTTCGGACCGGTATTACTAGACGTTGGTTTTGTCATTATTATCCAAGCTATTATTCAAGCATGTGCGTTATTCCAGGGGACGATTCACACACGATTCGTAATTCTTATTTTTTTTTATTAATTGAATTGACTCTTATGACGGACTTTATTGCATCCGTGAAGATATGTCAACGTCATTTCTAGACGATAATAGGCTACACACTGACAACTCGCGCTTGGCTGCCAAATGTATAGGTCTCCCCATTATATTTAAATTGATTAAGTGTGATCATAATTATTTTAGCTATCCATCCATGGTATACGTCCTCCCTGATAGCAATGCCCTACATCCTGATGATTTGAGCTGCTGAACAGTGGCGGTTCAAGACCATTTCAACTGGGGGGGCCAAGCTGGGGTCAGTTGTACTGTTACGGGGCCAGTTACATTAGACGCTATTGTTGTCATTGTTTTCTTCACTGGTATTTCTTCAAAATACCATGTTCATAATCATCATCGTTGCCACTGTCTAATAATGGATGTAAAATAAAACGATAAGAAACAGTTTGACAATCATTAAAATGATTTCATACTCCACATTTAGGGGGTCCAAAATTGTTGTCACATGGGCACTGGGGTTGGTGCGAAAACATACAGGAAGGTGCTCTCCAGGAACAGGGTTGGAGAACCCTGACCTAGGTCAACAGCCAGCCAGGGTTTCATTAAATAAACTATAGGCAATACTTTTTTATTGCGAAAAACAGCATTGCGATAGCCTATAGCCTACATCTTCTGATTACCGATACACGGTTCTGTTGTGCTGCCTGGTGGCCGACATGCCTACCTATGCCCCTCTATCTCTCTTTCTTTGCTGTGAAATATGTTTGTTCTTGAAATAGACTACGGAGAAAAGTTTCCTCGGTAGCAAAAATACAGAAATGTAGGAGTAGATCGAAGCTTGACATCCAGTAATGGGAGTCGACGGACTCCACACCATATAGCAGGTAATCAAACCAAGATTAAGTTTGTCATAAATTCTGAGTACATTTCACATTGCTCTTGGGTTATAATCGTATTATAATGCTTGCATGCATGTTGTTTTACAGTCAGCCATAATAGTACGGCTTCAGATTGAACAATGAGACGATATTAGATGCCAACAATAAATTGGTGTCTGATGCTGGTTAGCTAGCATGCTAGCTAGCCGACTGCTACATCTGAAATAATAGATTACAACAATTTCACCCCAGTTTAATCTTAGCGACTGTTTTAAACAACAGTCCAAACAACATGTATTATTAAATGTACAGGAAAATCACTACGGAATCATAGTCTCATGATTGAAGACTCCTGCATCTTTGGTGCTAACATTAACAGCGCTAGCTAAGTAGCTAACCCTGTTGCCTCTGTATTAGTGTTTTCAAAAATTATCTGCCAAATACAGCCTTAGCTACTGTCCAAGCAACCAGCAGCCAACAACACTGTAGGCATATTGGAACTAATACAACAAATTCATTTTACAAGTCATTTACTACGAAAATATAGGCTCGCTCGCCTGTAGTCTTAAACCCCGGAAATAAGTTACATCTGGTCTGTTCAGCCATCCCTATGGGGAAAGAATAGGGTTCCGGGAATAAACACCGAAAATAAAGTCAGAGGTTAACACGGGCTTTTTTAAATATACGTTTTGTTCTGAGATAAGAGGTCAGTTAACACGAACGTTATGAATTAAGACGCCTTTATGGGGTTTGTTTTTAGTACTACATAAATTCTTCAAAATTCACAAAAAGTGAAGTTAGCTGATGAAGATTATCAGATAGAACACAACATATAAAATCTGCTAAACCTAATTTTCTGCGTTAATCCATGGGCTATGTCCAACGAACGATGGCGGAGTTAGTACCTACTAAAAAGACACCATTACTATTTCTCTCTCTTTGGAAAGGGCGCACTGCAACGGCTGCCAAAGCTGCGACAGTGACGGTGGAAGTGGTTGTGCCGAATGGAATCATGGGAGTTTGAGCCTTGAACAACAGAAAAATATTGTAGCAAGCCAACTATAAATATCATACTATAGGTTTTTGAGCGTCTATTTAAAAATGTTATTTGAAGACAACCAGAGCAACATGTAGCAGGGAGTTCCAATATGATCAGAAATCTATAGACAGGTTATATAAATAGCTGAAAATGACTGTCCATAATTTAATTTCTTAGTTATCTCAGGGATTC
This sequence comes from Oncorhynchus clarkii lewisi, assembly GCF_045791955.1. Lineage (NCBI taxonomy): Eukaryota > Metazoa > Chordata > Actinopteri > Salmoniformes > Salmonidae > Oncorhynchus > Oncorhynchus clarkii. Next base: position 14,998,803 of record NC_092174.1, on the reverse strand, counting down.
TACTTGAAAACGTCACAGAGAAGCAATATCTGTTTTTTTCTCGCAACTAAACAGTCAATAAACATGAAAACTACACTAAAACTGTGTAGGACATCACTAAATAAGTCATAATAACAACCCAAATGTTAAGTGGCGAAGTTGCCCTTCAAAGGTCCAAAGCAGCCATTTTATCTCAAGATCAAATCATTTCTATTTCTCAAACACATCTTAAAAAGAACTACTCAAGTACTGTGATTGTTTTCAATTAAAATGGTAAAAAATAAACAAATTGCTTCTTATTAACAAAGCAATTTCTCAAGCAAGAATTTTGGTAGCTGTGTCACTATGTGGTCTGAGTGGAGAGAACTAAAAACTAGCTGTTATTGGCAGAGGTTTGGAACTCTTTCTTAGTGATGTCACCAGGCAGACCAAAACTCCATCTCAGCAAAACAGGCTGAATTTCAGGCAGGCTATTCAAACAGCTCTTACATTAAAAGGGCATTATCATTTTCACAATTTCACAGTATTATTCCAACTCCATAGTGTGGAAATTCACTGAGTATATAAAACATTAAACACCTACTCTTTCCATGACAGACTGACCAGGTGAAAGCTATGATCCCTTTGAACGGGGTATGGTAGTAGGTGCCAGGTGCACCGGTTTGTGTCAAGAACTGCATCACTGCTGGGTTTTTCCACACTCAACAGTTTCCCGTGTGTATCAAGAATGGTCACCACCCAAAGGACATCTAGCCAATTTGACAACTGTGGGAAGCATTGGAGTCAACATGGGCCCGCATCCCTGTGGGACTCTTTTGACACCTTGTAGAGCATGCCCTTACAAATTCAGGCTGTTCTGAGGGCAAAAGGAGGGCATAAAACTAAATATTAGGAAGGTGTTCCTACTGTGTGGTATATATAAAACACAAGCAAATCACATTGACAACACCGGACCTTTAAAGGGTACCTTAGTGAAGTGTTATCATGCATGGGATGGCGGACTAACTATGCCCATGTCAAGGTATTCCAATAAACAGTTACACAATGATAAACGACACCATGGTGTTGTCCCAAACCTTTATTGCAGCCCTCGAACAGAACATTTACAGCACGTGTCAAACTCATTCCACGGAGGGCTGAGTGTCTGCGGGTTTTCGCTCCTCCCTGGGTGTCTAGGTCCTCATTGAAAGAAAAAAAAAAACGAAAACCCGCAGACACTAGGTCCTGCATGGAATGAGTTCGACACCCCTGATTTATAGAAACTGTGACAGCCGTCCAACTCTGCATACAGAATGCATTTTCACAATCATTTAAAAACCTGTTAGCCTATACAGCTGGATACTATGTTTACCTCTATGTATAACATGTTTTTGTGTGTAAACCCCTGTTCATATGTGAACTGCAATAAAAAATAAACACTGAGATTGTAGTGATGTTTTCGGTTACTGCTGGTTGTGGAATGTCTTTCCCTTGGAGTACAGTCCATTCTGAGCAGAAGAGCCTCAACTGTCACATATGGCTTTGAAAAAAGTGAAGCACTTTTTATTTATTTAAATTTTCATAATTAAAAAGGTCTGATCCTAAAAAAGTGTATTTTTATTTAAAAATCTAGAACAGATCTATCTTGTAAAGTTTTGTATAATGTAAAATTAACGCCACATTAAAAATTCACATTGACTTCAAGTGTTAGGTAATAGAAAAAGACCCACTAGTGTTATAGAAAAAAGACAAAATAAGTCCTAAGAACTAGATTGCAACTACTTGTTTTCGTGTACATCGAAACAAACCGTTATTTGGTTTCCTCAGAGAAGATTTGCATTGCAGCATTCCCTACAGTCCATCACCTTATCACCATTATATCATCCGGCAGGCCCCCTATTACCACAATGTACAGAAAACTTCTACAATGGAAAAATGTCAAACAAAAACGCACTCATCTGAATTCACAGAAACATTACATCGTTGGAGGAACACAAACTAAGCACATGACTGAGTTTCCTTGAAAAAAATTAAATCATTTTTCTTTTTCTTCACCGTACAGCCTTAAGTTCAAAGCATAAGCTAGCATCATCCTTGTAGTAAAAACAAACCACGACAACATCAATATTAAATACTAGCACAAGTCGAGTTAGATGTCGCTAGGACAGAGTGAGCAGGTTACACTCAAGTTCCCTTCTAGATGCACAACAGTGTTTCTCTTTGAACGGTTGGTTTGGGGGGGTCACGCCCTGAAACACATGCAGAGGGACAAAAAGAGGTGGTCCGGGTGTCTGCTAAATCAGCAACAATTACAGACATTCAAAAACCTTTGTTCCAAATGAAGCACTTACCCTGGGCTTGAGCCAGTTAATATACAAGTGAAAGTGGAACTGTACATTTAGAGAGAAAGGGAACAAACGTTTATGAACATTACTGCCGCAGACTTTAAATATATATATATATATATATTTTTTTACAGTTTACGTGTACTGACTGATGAATTTTGAATAATCATGTTCCTGTTGGACCACGTGTGTGCGTGTGGAGAGCAGATCTATTGGAGGACCTGGGACACTGCACAGCAGCCTGTTTTATCAGGAGACTGGGTTGGGTCAGACCATTAACCCATAACAGCTACGCCCACACTGAGCTGCACCTAAGAGTTACTACCAGACTCTGAGACATGCCCTTCCTTCGTCTCCAGGTAAAAATCAGTTTTTCCCAGAACAAATGGCATATGCCAACATTTCTCCCATTTGGAGAGTTTACATCCAACCCAAATACAGTAAAAAAAAATTGTTTTAAAAGACCACAAAATAAATAAAATAGTAACAAAATGGACACAAGCCTGGCTTGGGGATAACTCATTGTGTTCCGTTAGATGTTCACCATTCTGGCTGGAGGTATGAGTAAGTCAAAAACACTTTCAGTATTAAAGAAGTAACAGTGAGAGCCAGGTACTAGGAGTTTGAACAAACAAAACTGAAATTGAAACGAGTCTCAAACGCATCTTAATGAGAACTACGGCTCATAGGATTGTTTTATAGACATACAGTCTATAAAATGCACACACGCAAACATACACTATATATACAAAAGTATGTGGACACCCCTTCAAATTAGTGGATTCAGCTATTTCAGCCACTGCCGTTGCTGGCAGGTTAATAAAAAATGAGCACAAAGCCATGCAATCTCCATAAACAAACATTGGAAGTAGAATGGTCTTACTGAACAGCTCAATGACTTTAAACGTGGCACCATCATAGGATGCCACCTTTCCAACAAGTCAGTCAAATTTCTGCCCTGCTAGAGCTGCCCCAGTCAACTGTACGTGCTGTCAGCACAATAACTGTTCGTCCGGAGCTTCATGAAATGGGTTTCCAAGGCCGAGCAGCCACATACAAGCCTAAGATCACCATACGCGATGACAAGCTTTGGCTGGAGTGGTGTAAAGCGGACCGCCATTGGACTCTGGAGCAGTGGAAAAACGTTCTCTGGAGTGATGAATCATGCTTCACCATCTGGCAGTCCAAAGGATGAATCTGGGTTTATTGGATGCCTGGAGAACGCTACCTGCCCCAATGCATAGTGCTAACTGTGAAGTTTGGTGGAGGAGGAATAATGGTCTGGGGCTGTTTTTATTGGTTCGGGCTAGGCTCCTTAGTTCCAGTGAAGGGAAATCATAATGGTACAGCATACAATGAAATTCTAGCAGATTCTGTGCTTTAACTTTGTGACAGCAGTTTGGGGAAGGCCCTTTCCTGTTTCAGTATGACAATGCCCCCATGCACAAAGCAAGGTCCATATAGAAATGGTTTGGCGAGATCAGTGTGGAACAACTTGACTGGCCTGTACAGAGCCCTGACCTCAACCCCATCGAAAACCTTTGGGATGAATTGGAACACCGACTGCGAGGCAGACCTAATCGCCCAACATCAGTGCTCAACCTCACAAATGTTCTTGTGGCTGAATGGAAGAATGTCCCCGCAGCAATGTTCCAACATCTAGTAGAAAAGCCTTCCCAGATGAGTGAAGTGGCGGCTGTTATAGCAGCAAAGGGGAGACCAACTCCATATTAATGCCCATGATTTTGGAATGATATGTTCGACGAGCAGGTGTTCACATACTTTTGGTCATGTAATGTACATCTATACACATTCTCAGTCATACACATATGGAAGCTCACACACTCACCCTACATCGCCAGACTTGTCTGTTCACCTGTCAGCATAACTTTGCCCTAGATATGCAACATCTTGACATGTAGACTCAATACATACTGGTAATACAAAACTGCAGCTTTGCATCTTCACATTTAACAAAAAACTGAACTCGGCTCAGACGTGAAGTTCTTTGACTAGCAACATGTACCTCTGCTTGCTATACACAGGAAATGGAAAACAAACTACATTCCATTAGCGAAAAGCTACCCTCCCATTATCTACCTACATCTGTAAGAGAAATTCATTGATACTTGTCATTATAAGAAAAAAAAAAGAAAAAAAAATATATAGGGTGAATGAAAAAAATCGAACAAGTTCTGGAAGTGAGAAAAACAAGTTTCTGGGTGTGCGAGTGAGAAATAGGAGAGAGTGTTGAAGGCCGTGATGGCGCTTTTCATTCTCTGGAGGTGGGAAAGCGCGGCTGCATGCGCTCAGTGGGATGCGATGTGGGCTGGTCCTCAATCAGTCTTACCGCGCTGAGACCGCAGGCTCTGCGTTTCTATGGAAAGAAGATACTGACCTCACTAAGTGACAGTGATGGAATTAAAAAGCAGTTACCATTCAATTTAATTCATAATACAATTACATCATGTAGAAAAAAACATTTTGACAACATAACACTTTACATGATTGATACATCATATAATAAAGAATTCACCACACAATCTAACAGACAAAAACAGGATGGAGGCCTTCTATTTCAGTTGTAGTCACATCACAAGTCATTTAACAAAAATCCTATCATATCAAGATATGGAAAATGCATGGAATGACTAGTTGACTAGTTAGTCGACTCCTGTGAGAGCCATTTCATAAGCTGTCTTTCATAAACCAGCCTCAAGGGGGAGCTATAGCATACTCTACAAATAGCTTCACTGGCCTTCATTACTCACCACAAGGGAGAGTTAAGTCTACCTACCTTGATAGGATTAATCCACAGACTACATGTGGTCTACACATATTAGAGCACACGCTACCTACTAATCACGTGTGTCCTCACTGGCATGGGCTTCAAAGTCAGGAATATCTTATTGTACGACATACAAAGAAAGACTGCCTATTTGTGTCTGCTGTGGATACATGCCCACAGGTCAGCTTCACTGAGAAAGCTGGGCTTCTTAGATGGCATGAAACCATACTGCTGGTTAATAGCCAAAGTGAAAACTATCTATTAAACAATGATTATGGACTAATTACAGTAGGCCTGCATTCGGCTGTGAAATGTCGATTCTATGAAATGAGGATTCTGAACTTGTTGAATGTCTGATTCTAAACTTCCTGCTGTGCAGTCATACAATCGAGTAAAAAGGAATGAGAAGATGCAATTGCGCTATGACAAGTTTTAAAATTAAAGTGTACCTGTTGGCTCATCTTCCATCTGTTCTTCTGCCTGGGAAAGCTCTTCTGTTGAAATGAAACAAGTCAAAGTTAGAATAAAAATGCTTCAACACACATGCTTTTTACTGGACATGCTTTCAGAGAACAGGGTCAATGACCACCATGAAAGCTTATGCAGGAGAACTGTTCATAGTAATAACATTGGACTAGAGTTAAAATAATCTTATCACCAACCTATCAACTCCTCCAGCTCATCTACTTCAGCTGCTTCCTCCGCAACAGAAAACCAGCAGTTGCAGTTAGTTAAAACGGAGAGAGAGTGGAGGTACACGTACATAAAATCACACTCGACACGTACCTGCAAACTCTTCCCGAAGAGCTTCCTCCTGTTGAGTTTCTTCTGACTCAGCTTCTGATTTGGCTTCTTCTGTTTGTTCTGAATCTTCTGCTGCTGTTTCTTCTACCAGCTCTTCTGTGGAGCAAAGGAACAAGTTGTATTAGAACACTGTTTTTCAAAAGACAATGAATGACAGCCTCACATTGAGAATTGACGAATTCATCCACAAAATGAGCAGAGAGACTTAAGTTTCAAGTTTTATTAGTCGTATGTACGGGATACGCATGGTATACATCATCCAACGATATGCTTACTTGCAGGTTCCTTCTCCACAATGCAAAAACAATAAGAAATAATACAAAATGAGGTGACATGAGCAACACAAAAAGCAGATAGGAGAGACAGAAAAGTGAGTGCCCTATCCACTACCCCAAGATTAGATGGGAAAGGGGCCACTGCCCGACCTCTCTACAAACATGTAGCTACTCTTATCAGAAAAGACAATGTGTGCATACACTTCTGCAATGCAGCACCTGGTGTTCAACTGTGCTCGTTTTAAACTGTGTGAAGACAAACACCTCATCAGCAAAAACCGAGCCTTGAGAGGATTTTCTTTCAATCATTTCTGGACCCAGATTAAGCCTACCCCTGGATTAAGCCTACCCCTGGACTAAAAACCTTTTGTTCTGTTCTGGATCATTTTTCCTTACCCTCCTCTGTTGCTGGCTCCTCCTCTGCCTCCTCCTCCTCCTCCTCAACTGGTGCAGCCTCTTCTTCTGCGGGGGCAGCCTCTTCCTCAACAGCGACTTCCTCCTCAACTGATGCAGCAACTTCCTCCTCAGCGGCCTCCTCCTCAACAGCTTCTTCTGTGGGAGAATCCACTTCCTCAACCGGGGCAGCCTCTTCAGCAACCTCCTCCTCAACTGGTGCGGCTTCCTCCTCAATGGCGGCGACTTCCTCCTCGACTTGGGCGGCTTCCTCTACCTTTTCAATGGGGGCAGCCTCCTCCTCCTCGACTGGGGCGGCCTCCTCCTCCTCGACTGGGGCGGCCTCCTCCTCCTCCTCGACTGGGGCGGCCTCCTCCTCCTCCTCGACTGGGGCGGCTTCCTCCTCCTCCTCGACTGGGGCGGCTTCCTCCTCCTCCTCGACTGGGGTGGCTTCCTCCTCCTCCTCGACTGGGGCGGCTTCCTCCTCCTCCTCGACTGGGGCGGCTTCCTCCTCCTCCTCGACTGGGGCGGCTTCCTCCTCCTCCTCGACTGGGGCGGCTTCTTCCTCCTCCTCGACTGGGGCGGCTTCTTCCTCCTCCTCGACTGGGGCGGCTTCTTCCTCCTCCTCGACTGGGGCGGCCTCCTCCTCCTCGACTGGGGCGACCTCCTCCTCCTCGACTGGGGCGACCTCCTCCTCCTCCGGAACCGCAGGATCTTCCTCAATGATTTCAGGCTCATCCACCTCAGGCTCTTCTTCCTCCAGAACCTCAGGCTCTTCCTCAATGATTTCAGGCTCATCCACCTCAGGCTCTTCTTCCTCCTCCAGAACCTCAGGCTCTTCCTCAATGATTTCAGGCTCATCCACCTCAGGCTCTTCTTCCTCCTCCAGAACCTCAGGCTCTTCCTCAATGATTTCAGGCTCATCCACCTCCGGCTCTTCTTCCTCCTCAACCACCTCAGGTTCTTCCACAACCTCAGGCTCTGTAAGGAAGTGAAAGCATTATAAAACTTAGCTGATAACTGAAAATGACACTGGGTGATACATGTCTATGATATTGGCTGACTTTTTCCTTTAAAAAATGACAATTTCAATGTCTTCTTCAAGCTTACAGACCTGGTAGGGGAGCAGCAACTTCCTCTGCTTCTGTGGCCTCGATCACTTCTTCAACAACGGGTTCTGGTGCGGCTAAAGCAAAGGGACGCAGGGAAAGAGATAAGGGGGGTAGAGGGGAACAGTTAAGACCATCTTGATCGCAGTTGATCCTTTTACTTAAACTACGGCCTTATCTGGCATACTTCATAATTTTCTTCTCGCACAGAACGTTCCAAATATCTTACGGCACATATAAGAAAGTGCACTAACTTTATGAGGTGACTTTCCATGGTGTGTCAATAATGAAAAAAAAAGCGTAAGCTCCTTCAAATATAGATTTCTAAACCATGGTAGGTACAGTGGGGCAAAAAAGTATTTAGTCAGCCACCAATTGTGCAAGTTCTCCCACTTAAAAAGATGAGAGAGTCCTGTAATTTTCATCATAGGTACACTTCAACTATGACAGACAAAATGAGGGAAAAAAATCCAGAAAATCACATTGTAGGATTTTTAATGAATTTATTTGCAAATTATGGTGGAAAATAAGTATTTTGTCTGTCATAGTTGAAGTGTACCTATGATGAAAATTACAGGACTCTTTTTAAGTGGGAGAACTTGCACAATTGGTGGCTGACTAAATACTTTTTTTGCCCCACTGTATATGTATGTAACATTACTTTGTATAATGTGACAACAGGTATTGGTGTCTTGTTGACCGTAGGTGTAAACATGTGGTGTACATGTCCTGCAGGTTTTACACAACAACTTGCGGCAAGACCAGCTTATCAGAGCCAATGGTTAAAAGGATAGAGAATGGCTCACGTATAGAGCCTACAGGTGGCAGACATGAAATCAATACAGTTTACATGTACGAGTTTAATGGTTAACTCTTGACTTAGATAGTCGTAGCAGCACCATGTGAGTGTCTGGTGGAGGACACAGTTCTACTAAGGGTAAAGGCTTCACAAAGACCCATTAAGGCCCACACATACTATGATTTTAGCCGTCTTACGCCACGACTCAGCTGTCCCGGGAAATGTCCACGTTGTGGGGAAAATTCTTAGGGCGTAAATAATTGGTCGGACATCCTGGCTCGTTCTGGGTGACAGGGTCTAGGTCTGCCGACTAAGTACCACCACGTGCGGTCGTAGGCGCCGACAAAGTTCTGTCAGTGTCTTTATCGTGTAGTGTGTGGCTGGTGTTTACGAGATGATCCTGGTGACTGACCAATAGGCACACAGAGTATGCACACCATAATATGATTGTGGATAGCCATATTCATGTCACGGTTAGATTTAAACATTGACGTGCTTTGCAAGGAGAACGATTTCCCTTAAACTTGTTTACATGACATCTGAAAATCAGGCCGCCTGACGGGATTTTGATAAACAAACAAAATCGGCAATCAAAATAAACGTTCTACCACAGCGACCGTGTTATTTTTTGGGACGTCTATTTGATTCCGAGTTCAGACAAAGTTTGGATGCAAAAACTATTTCTAAGATGCATACTTTCAGTTTTTCCCGAACTCATTCCACTCGCGCATAAGCATAGAGGGAGGCTTGCGCTGCTGGCACACGCTCAGATCAAACACACCGCTGCAGTTGACGTAGCCTACGTCGACTGACAGCCTCGCAAGCCAATCGCAGAATGTGACAAATGAACTGAAGCAAATCGTACAATCTGGCCAGGTTGACGTCAAGATTTTAAAAAATTCGGTAACGTCACACAGTGCGGCATCTAATAATCGTAAAAGACGGAATCCGACGTACATTGCGGGAAGGCCTTAACAGCTCGTGACGTTGTAGATGGATGCTGTTTCGTCTAGTCAAGCCCACAGTTCAAATTCAATGAGAATAGTGATGAATAACTTGCATGTTTAAGTAATTAGGATACTGCATAAACATCTAACAAAGGGATGTTGAATGGAATTGTAATGAAGAAATTAAGTAGTAGGCTATGTTTGAGTATTTCAAAAAAATAACCACTGGTCACATTCTACAGTGTAGAAGATGCCTTTGTTGTATCCAGTACGGTGCTACTGGAGCCTTCTCCTGTGTCTGTGGTTATAGTGTGCGTGTTTCATTACACACATTTCCTCTCATGACCTTTACCATCTACCACAGTTAAGGTGTGTGTGTGTGTGTGTGTACATGTGTAGACCAGCAGGAGTTCTACCTTCTTCCACAGGTGCTGCAGGAGCCTCCTCTGGTGCTGCATCTCTGGTAATGACGACGGTAGCCTTCTCTTTCAGCCCTGAGGGTTTTACAAGTGACGCAGGGGGATGAGGACGACATGGCAACAGCTCTTGTTCAGGAGAAGTGCCTTTTCAGAGGCTACAAATCTGTATAATGTATACTGTATTTGGCATAGTAATATTCATGTAAACTCAGCAAAAAAAAGAAATGTCCCTGTCTTTCAAAGATAATACGTAAAAATCCAAATAACTTCACAGATCAGCCTAGTTAAATAAAGGTAAAAAAAAATATATACACATTTTTTATGAACTTGCACCTGTGGAACGGTCGTTAAGACACTAACAGCTTACAGACAGTAGGCAATTAAGGTCACAGTTATGAAAACTTAGGACACTAAAGAGGCTTTTCTACTGACTCTGAAAAACACTAAAAGAAAGATGCCCAGAGTCCCTGCTCATCTGTGTGAACGTACCTTATGCATGCTGCAAGGTGGCATGAGGACTGCAGATGTGGCCAGGGAAATAAATTGAAATGTTTGTACTGTGAGACGCCTAAGACAGCGCTACAGGGAGACAGGACGGACAGCTGATCGTCCTCGCAGTGGCAGACCACGTGTAACAACACCTGCACAGGATCGGTACATCCGAACATCACACCTGCGGGACAGGTACAGGATGGCAACAACAACTGCCTGAGTTACACCAGGAACGCACAATCCCTCCATCAGTGCTCAGACTGTCCTCAATAGGCTGAGAGAGGCTGGACTGAGGGCTTGTAGGCCTGTTGTAAGGCAGGTCCTCACCAGACATCACCGGCAACAACGTTGCCTATGGGCACAAACCCACCGTTGCTGGACCAGACAGGACTGGCATAAAGTGCTCTTCACTGACGAGTCACGGTTTTGTCTCACCAGGGGTGATGGTCGGATTCGCGTTTATTGTTGAAGGAATGAGCGTTACACCGAGGCCTGTACTCTGGAGCGATTTGGAGGTGCAGGGTACGTCATGGTCTGGGGCGGTATGTCACAGCATCATCGGACTGAGCTTGTTGTCATTGCGGACAATCTCAACGCTGTGCGTTACAGGGAAGACATCCTCCTCCCTCATGTGGTACCCTTCCTGCAGGCTCATCCTGACATGACCCTCCAGCATAACAATGCCACCAGACATCCTGCTTGTTCTGTGCGTGATTTCCTGCAAGACAAGAATGTCAGTGTTCTGCCATGGCCAGCGAAGAGCCCGGATCTCAACCCCATTGAGCACGTCTGGGACCTGTTGGATCGGAGGGTGAGGGCTAGGGCCATTCCCCCAAGAAATGTCAGTTAACTTGCAGGTGCCTTGGTGGAAGAGTGGGGTAACATCTCAGAGCAAGAACTGGCAAATCTGGTGCAGTCCATGAGGAGGAGATGCACTGCAGTACTTAATGCAGCTGGTGACTTATTTTTGATTTTGACCCCCCCCTTGTTCAGGGACACATTATTCCATTTATGTTAGTCACGTCGGTGGAACTTGTTCAGTTTATGTCTCAGTTGTTATGTTCATACAAATATTTACACATGTTAAGTTTGCTGAAAATAAATGCAGTTGACAGTGAGAGGACGTTTCTTTTTTTTGCTGAGTTTATATGGCTAGAAACAATACAGTAATGTACATTGGGATTTAGGTCTAGGAGGTCATATGCATAAACTGTTAGAAATTAACATAATTAAAAACAATAATATAACATTGAAAGACTGATTTGGGTTTACATTTGCACTTAAACACTGAATTGGTATTGTGTTCTGATATGCTGTGAAAAGGTGAGGTCTGCAGTGCTAAGAGAGAGCAAGACAGGGGAGCAAAAGAAAAAAGGAAAGAGTATTCCAATAGAAACGACTGGGAGGGAATGCCCATTTAGGCACAATGTCTAACCCAAACCTTGTGGATGTATGCATACAATTGGCAATTTGTGTAACACCAAAACATCTTATTAAAAAGTATTAAAAAAACAGGAAACCTTCATGAATCCAGCTACTTTATTAACAAAGAACAAGCACATAGCTGATCCTTTCAAATCCACTTCTCCACCAAATGCAAAATAAATCTTTGTCTAATTCTACAAATATCTTGTCTAGCGACTTTAAATAAAGCTATATTTTCTGATGTAAATTAACACAAAACTAAACCACATGGGAAACTAAGCTTACAGCACCTTGCCATCCTCTTGGCGCCTTTCCTTGTCCAGTTCATACTTCTATAGAGGACAGCATTATGATTTTTACCACAAGCAGGAAGTGGCTAAAACACTATGCACTATACATTGCGGAAATGGCTGTCCTGCACAGTATGGGGATTCCTACTCCCATTCGCAGGGGTCTGTCACTGGAGACCTCTCACAGGTGGTGTTTCTCCTGAATCTTTTAACATCTGTGTCAGCAGAGGGAGTGAAAGATCATCAGTGCAGGTGTGAAGAGTTTAGCATCATTTCCGGACCCCCTTATCAGACATCTTGAGCTTTTTAGCAGCCGCTTTGGGGGACTCTTTATTTTTGGCATCTTTGGGGACCTCCACCCTCTTACCCTTCACCTCTTTCATTGACTTCTTGTCTGGCTTTGTCGCATTCTTCTTAGCTTTCTTGCCCTGCTCCTGTTTCTTATTTTCTCCCTCTTTCTTATTTTCTCCCTCCTTCTCTTTGTCTCTCCTAATCTTGCCCAAGGCCTTCTTAAACTCCCCCTTCTCTGGCTTGTCCTCCATCCTAGCTGCCGTTGCCACCTTAGCCTTCTTTGCCACCTCGTCCCTCGTCACCCCTAGGACCTTCTCCTTCTCCCTGGCCAGGATGTTCCTCACCTCGGCCAGCGCCATCTTGGCAATCTTTTTGGCCTCCAATCGCTCATGGATGATGGCCAGCTGCTGGTTCAGGGCCTCCCTCAGCTTCCAGCCCACGTCTTTGGTAAGAGGGTTTTCTGGGACACGAGAATACCATTTAGCGGCTTTGACAGTTTTTTCACTGCCAGGCTGCTAGGGCCACAACGCAAGCATATTGCTGACCACACTTCAAGCGTTTAGTAGGTTGCAAAGCACCCTGGGTAATTGGATTTGCTGACGGGGTATGTTAGGATAACAACAACTGGCATTTTGCTGCACTTTGGAAAGGTTTCGCTTTCCAGACAACATCTGTGGTCAAACACATTTTACTACACAGATGGGATTCAGTTGGTCCAACAGTTATATGATGTTGTCCAATATTACACTCAGCACACCACGCAATGATTTCATACCAAATACCTTATAACTACAAAAGGGGTAGTCAAATACAGCATGCGGCTAGAAACCAATTCATGATTGTATGTCAAGAAGCAATCCTATTTGTTCTACTAGTACACTTAAATTCAAAAGATCCCAATATGGTTATTAGAACTATGGTAAGCAAGATCTTCATAGCTCAAACTCTACTGCACACTGGAACCCACACTGTTCCTCATGCAATACCTTTTTTGGCTTTTCTCTTGGAAACATGTCCTGGATTTTCATCTGAGGTTTAGAAAAACAAATAGTTAAAATATGGATATAGTCTCAGTAAGACTGGTGTATCTGCTTGGTGCACAACCGCCAATAGGAACAGCCGAATCGCAGAGCTTGCCTATAGTAGGGGAGAGCAACCGTTACAACAGAACAAAACCAGGCTCAACCAATAACAGATGGAGGGAAGTCTTGTACCTCTCTCAGCTTTCATTGACACCCGTGGCAAGCTCACTCATGGATGGGGCTTAGATTTTCTCTCACAATCTAATAGTAAAGCCTTTGACATAGAGCTTTCGGGAGTATTGGTAGTAATAGTGCAGGCAGAATCTACTTGGGCCACCCCAAAAATTAACAAAACTAAAAACCAGCCAGACCTCAAACAGATTCTAAGTTACAGCCCCCCCCCCCCCCCCAAAAAAACTAAATGTGCATGTTGATAACATGGAAAAGCAGACAAAACGCTTCAACACATGTTGAGAGCATGGACTAGACTACAAAGCAATCTGGACATTCATCCACAACAAAGTACCTTTGGTCTCAGTAGCCGCCTCTTTTTTCTTGACCTTTGTTTTTGGAGATTCTGGTTCGATTAAGCTGGCTAAGAAGATAAAAAAAATAAAACTATGACCACCAACATAAATCAACACTAACCTAGCAATGTTCTATTTCAAAACTTTAGCAGAATATACAGGTTTCTTTAACTAGCAGACCTGCTTTCCATGAATGGAATGCCATGCATCCACGCATCTGAAAAGTGACATGTGGCCTAGTCGGCTACTTAGAGCTGCTTGAAGTTTTGCTCTCAGCAGAGAATTAAAAAAAGGGGAGCAGGTGAAGTACCTTTGTGTCTCGCTCTTTTCCGATCGGGTCGAGGTTCATCTGATATTTTTCAAAAGGAACATGGCATTAGAATCTAACAATGACCATTACTTACTGTGACCAATACTAATGAACACCAGGCAAAACTAATATCCAAAAATGACCACAACAAAATTTGACAACTCAAAACATGCCCATGCCAAACCCCAAAGGCGGACGGACAGATGCTACCATTCAGGGCTCTACGCTGACCATTTTTTACAAGGAGCATGTGCGCCTAAGTTGAAAAATGTAGGAACACACCAGGAAATTTGGGAGCACAATCCAAAATATTTTGAGGTAATAAAGCTAGAATCCTTCATTTTTCTAGGCGCACTGGTGCTCCTAAATACAATTCCAGGTCTTACAGCAAAATATTTAGGTGCAAAATACAAGTAAAATGGTCACACTGTGGACCCCTGCCACACATTCACGATTGCATTGTGTTTACCCATACCTCCTATTCTGATGGTTTTATTACATTACTTGTAAGAGTATGACTTGGAAATGATGACCATGTGAGTGTGACATTACTGTATAACTAATTTTACACTTTATCAATGCATTTGGAATCATATTTGTCAATGGTGCCAAAGACCAATCATCATCAAAGCCCAAACAATATATGGGTAGTTGCGATGGAAATATGTAAGATTAGTAAAGTTCATATTCAGTTTAGAGTGATTTAACAAAATGTTTAGCAAATGTATATAATTTTTCCCTTTCTGTAATACACATGATATCCAGTGTTCTGTTTTTAACACACTGGTTGGTCACATGTTATGGGTTAAACTCATATCTGTTGATAGTGATTGGAGGAGGACCGAGGACACTGATTATTATTGTATTCTGTGAAACAATGATTCTGTAGCAGCTGACAAAGTCACTGCCTTTTTAGTTTTTTACTTCCTACAAGCGTCTTGGGCTGGTGTTGTCTCCCTGTTGCAACTTGTATTAAACCAAATTGATTTATGATTGACTTTATCTGCGACTGCTCTTCTTTTGTTCACCTGGAAATACATTTTTACAGTTGTCCACAATCAAAAGGGGCGTCAAAGCACCATGTGTACAATGGCCATCCAGGAGTCACTGGTTGTGCGCATACTCCACCTGCCTCTTCGCCAGCCCCGACGACTTAAAAAGCAACATCAAGTCCTTCAGGGCTTGTTTGACAGGGTAATGCTAATAACCCAAAAGGCCACGCAACATGACCACACCTCACCAATTGGGTCACTTGTCTAGTTCTATTTTAAAATGGGCAGTTAAGTATGACATGACCCGCTTGAGCTGCGGCGACATAATCTACTACAGCCACTATGACTTATTTTCACACGAGAGCATGAATCTCACCAGTTCAACCTGTTCCTAGCTATACGGCCAATGCTTGGTCATTGTACTTGAGTACTAAGTCAAGCCTCTAAATGAGTGAAAGCCAATACGAAATCCGAATGGATTCCACCCAAAATCTTGCTCAGCAGGTTTATTGTATCTTTGACAGTGCCATTCCTTATACCTTTTGTGCCAGACATGTGTTTGCTAGTACTTACAAGAAACCTGTCTCTGTTTGCTTTCAATGTTGTCATAGACAACACATTTTTGACCATACATACCATTACAAATGACTGGAATTTATTGAGTTCCATCTATCGACCAGAATGTTTAGAGTTTGAAATCTAAACTAGCTGGGTAAGTCTCTTTAGGGCGAGTGGGAGTCAGCATTGACCCATTTCAGAGATCTGGGGTTCAGGTTATGATCTGCGTCTCAAAGCAGGTAAAAGGTCCACGGAGGGTGGAATTCGGTAAAAGTCCTTGAACTCCTAGTCGGGCTCAAAAAGCATGGAATCCTCCACATCAGGGAGCACGTTTTTCCAAAACCACCTCGGGCTAAGTATGCAACATCATATTTCCTAACCCTGTCCCAGGACGTCTAGAAAATTGGTTTAAGGAACAGTCGAAAGCTAGTTTCTCAAAGGGTTTGCTTTAACAAAAGTGGACAGCTAACAATAAATGATTAACACCTGTGCAGTGCTCCAGCAAGCCGGTCTCTAAATATCTTATGTGCAACGTTTCAACCCCCCAAAAATCTATACTTTACCATGCAAGGAAAAAAAAGCACATTCACAAAATAAAACACATAAACCTTAGCGAATAAATCATCTGAAAAACACGTTTTTAAATGTGTTTAACAAATGGATGACGAAGACAGGGATTGGGGACAAATAGCAGACCTGAATACGTTCAAAAACCAACAAACACAGAACATGAATAGTAATCCTAATAGGGACAACAGAAAAATAAACATGATAATGAGGGAATGCTTCACTGATAAAGAAAAATTATAATCTTCCACAAAACTTTCAATAAAGCAAAAACTTAAGACGAAAGGTCAAACTAAAGTAAAAAAGTATAAATATAATTCCTGCTAAGTGGATAAAAATGTGCGAACGTTAGGGCCCTAGGGCATGCAGTACTGTGGTTGGAAAAAAGAGAACCGATCTGTTACCCAAGTGCAGCTGTTCATTGCAGAAAATCGGGTGTTTGCAGTCTGTTAAGTGGAAATGCACATCATAGAAAAGCTGGCTGGCATTTCAAACTGCTGCAAAAATCCTAAAGGCATAGTCTTCGCCCCACCATCGAAAATCTTCAAAAAAAGACTTGAGGGGTCAACATCTACACGACTTAACCCTTCAAATTATTCTTCCAGGGAATGGTGATTTTTACGGAGTGTTTTTCAACAAACGCACCTCAAGCAATGGGAAACAAGTCTAAAGAAGCAACAAGTCAACTTGGGACTTCATGCCACGGGGGATATGGCTACTGGTTATGGTAAGCAAGGCCTACTGATTATGGAGGCCTAAGATCACACAACTCTTTCCCTGAACCCCATCAGTCTGAGAAGTGCCAGCACTTTCCTCCTCCGCCGCTTCATCCTCATCCTCAAACGGGTTTATGAGGCCATAGAGGAAGGTGAAGAAGCCTTGAAACCAATCGGAGCCCTCCTCCACTAACATATCCGGGACCTCCTCGAGGGAGTCCGACCTTTCCTGACTGCCATCTTTGGTCAGGCCTACGCAAACAGAGGGGAAAACAAGGAAAGGAGATAGGGAGGGAGAAAAAGAAAGAAGAGAAAAAGGGTGGTAGAGCAGGGGGAAAAAGGGAGGAAAGGAAAGGGTGGAAAGTTTTAAGCGAGGTCAGGCAGCGAGGGAAACTATGCAGGTCTAAGATTGCATGAAGCAGGGTTGGAGACTAAAGAGAGGAGAGAATAGCAATAGCATAGCCTAGAGGGGGGTGGGTGGGCGGGCATGCAGAGGGACTCTATAGAATCTATCACTAGCAGCAGGGACCACAGCTGTGCCAGACAGGCAGTGGTCTGGGTGACAAAGCAGAGCAGTAGTCTTTATGGCAGACAGCAGCAGAGTAGACCGAGTACCAGAACATGGAACCAACTCATTGGACCAAACACTCCTGAAGTAGGTTCTTCCCTTTTGATTAGAAAGAAATTAGCAACTTTAAGATCATATAACAAGTGACTTAGAGATGAGAGAGCACAGACGTCTTCGTTATGACTGAGTCATTCTTAAAGCATGCGGCAATAGGCCCTGGATGTTACGTCAGTGGAAGTGAAACGCAACAGTCAGTATGGAATCAAACTTCGAAACCCCTTTTCACAACATGCACATGCAGACGTTGTTGATTCATTGTCCAGTTTGGTAGAATTGACTAAAATAGTATCTTGTGGCAGAGATCGCTTAAACCAGTCAGTCATGCAAAAGAAAACCCAAATCAGTTATGTAATCACACAAACACACGTCAATAAATAACAATCCAGTTCAAATCGATGAACTTGCCTAGCAGTACTTTAGCATCCTCCACATCGAAGTCACCATCTCCATCAGCATCATAGGACGAAAGTTGACCTAGTAAAGTAATTGGAGTTAGTCTTTATCCCCGGGTCAGTGGGGGTTGGGTATGTATGGTGAAATGGGGGTGGGTTACTATACCCTACGCAATGAAAATAGCATAGGATGGGGGATATTAGCATTTAAATGATAATAACAAAAACAGTATGTTAATTGCTATCGTTCTTGGATGAGGATAATCATCACCGTTCATTTCCAGAAGTATTGCTATTTATTTCTACGATAAGCAATATTATCATGAGTAATTTTTTTAATGATCATATTAGCGTTTCTGGTAAATCTGGTTACATAATAAAGTAATAAAACATCACATCTGGGTTAACCCAGAAGTAAAATCTTGTGTAATTCGGTCAGCTGTGTGATAAACTTCCGGGTCTATGTGTGTTAGAAGTCTCCACCCTCGCAACATTCTCTGCATCTTGTGCCAATATCAGTTATGTTTAAGTCATGGTTCCAATAGTTCATATTTTTTTTTCCGAAGAGGTTGTCAGTTGGATATGCTCTCTGCAAGGTTTTGTTCATCTTACCCACCATATGAATATAATTTCCTGACTCAAATAGGGTTCCCTCAAGATTGCTCTCATGTCCAAAATATTACAAATCAACATTTTTAAGTTGCATGTATTTGAAAATATCTACATTGGCCAGTCCAAAATGGCTTTTTAATTGTGTTATGGAAATATACTTTCTTCCGATTACCAAGTAATTTACAGTTTCCAAGAATTGTTACATAGGGTTGTGTTTTTGGGAGTGATATTTGTTCTTGTTGAATCTGTTTCATCTTCTTCTTCCATACAACTATGAAGTTGTTAATGTTCTTTGGAAATATACATGTGAAAAGATTCTGGGGGTGAGCATGCGCATCTTCAGTAATTACCCATTGTTCCTCTTTAGTGCATTTAACAATATGTCTCAAGTAAAAGCCTTGGGTGGCGAGTTGATACAATTAAAACCACCCTCAGACTTGGGGAGATGTAAAACTTTCCTTTTTATTTTCCCATATAAAGTCTTATGGCAGAGTATACTTTTTGAAAGAATGCCTTCAGTGGGGTAATTGGTATACAGGCCAGGCACTTCTGTACGTGCTCAAGCTATTTTTTTTACAAACATTAACAAAGAGCAAACAATTGACGTAATGAAACAATAAATGCACACAAATTAGCAGGAGACAGAGGACATTCTGGAGAGAGATGTTTCTACTAGTGAGCCTTCTCCACACATACACCCCCTTCCCTTCTTGTGTCAACATTCTAAATTAGGGATGTAATTTATCAAAATACTAAGCTGTAGTGTAGACCACAACTCAATTATTTTAAATAGGCCGACAACAGAAAATGCATGTGAAACTTTAACGTTCACTGCCTGACAAGGCTTGTGCAGCAATAATGTGTCATTTTTAATATTTCGGATCCATTTGGGTCCGATACAGACCCGACCCAATTTGGATCCGATTCATCTGACATATTTTGGGTAGGATCTGGTCCACCTCGGATCCGAATCGGATACTAACTTTCAAAAGAAATAACAGGATCCTGTGAGCTGGGAATTTCACAGATCCAAGTCCGTTCGGATCTCAATTTCGGGATCCGAGAATAGCATGAGCCTACGCGCAGAATCTGCCAATGAGAGATTAGCTTTATAGTAACATGTTAGCATTTCAATATTTAAATGTTTTAATGATGAGCTACACATTTTTCGTTCTGAAACAAACCAACCTTTTTTTTGTTCTGTTCCTACCGGAAAAATAAAAAAGTCCTGAACCAATTCGAACAAAAATGTACATTAGCCTGACATTCAATTACTTCACCAATCAATGTGGATACAGGCGCTTGCTATGGAGCGTGCACGGTATAGGCCTAGTCATTTTGGCCTGGGTGCTATTGGCTGCGTAGCAATAGTTGTTTACAATGCGCAATAGACAATCAAGTATAGGGCGCTAGATGGGACTGAAATTTTGCGGGGAGAGAGCGAGAGTGGGTGGAGGAGGAGGATTGGCTTGAAGCACTGGGCATCTTATGACATGCATTATCGGAATTAGACCCACAGAATTACAGCTACAGAGGCTTCTACAGAGGAACTTTGAATGTCTTTCAACTTCTGAGAGTTGGACCAGAGCTAGCTAATTAACGAGCTTGTTAGTGCAGAATTAAAAACGTGTCTCAACTTGTAGTAGTTAATATATCCAATGTGAAACGTGATACTATATTATCCATAACTAGCACTGAAAAAGTGAATCCATTCTTCTCTAATTAAAAATCTTCTCAATTTCTGAACTATGCTTGTAATGTCAGCAGGTTACAGTAGCCTAAGCTTCGGAGGGGGAGAGGCAAGTTGCGCGCACACACACACACACAAGAGCGTGCAAAGATTTTCAGCTGGCAGGCAGACCCTGGAATAAGTTTGAGTGACAGAGTGAGGGCTTTGGCACATGCGAGTTGTTGCGTTTGTGGGACCCCCAAAAAATGCCCCGAACGTAAAAGAACGTTATTAACTGTTCCCTGAACCGGTTCCAACCTCTATCACAACATAGCCACACTGTCTTATTTAAATAAACATGACTAGCTCAGCATAAAAAAGCAAGGAAGCAATGATTCAAAATATTATTTTGCCAGTTTTGCATCATTAAACAAATACAGTGTGACTATTAAAAAAAGGTAAAATCTCTTTTATGACAAATGCAACTTAAAAATGTTGTATTTTCTCGTAATAAGAATTTAGTCAAAAGCAAGTGATTAGACGATATGTATGGGAAATAAATTGATTATTTTAATTGGGACTGGAGGGCGGGTGAGTCTCATGGTTATTTGGGGGCATGATCATGGGCGCAAATATCATACCTTGCATTGTCTCAGAGAGCTTAATGTGCAAGTCCTTTGCATTGGCTGCATGCAAGATTAAGACCAGACAAAAACATTCACATTGGAGAAATACAAATATTTGCAAGATTAATAAATGATTAACTATCAATTTGAGATCCAAACATGAGTTAGTAAACAGACATATTCAGATCCACACATTGAGCAAGTGCACACATGCACTATAGATAAAACTACGTCATGGTTGAGAAGTTGAAAGTTCAATGTTAAAATGCATCAAAGCACTCAGTATCACTTTGGGTTATTCCTCAATGGCATTCATGACTGTAGCAAAGGCTGAAGGTTCTACCAACTGACTGTGACAGACTGCTGTAGCTAGCAGGAAATGTAGCCTTGCTACAGTACTGTAGCATTTGTGTTTCCTGTTAAAAGGTTCAATGAAGCCGTTTTTATCTCAATATCAAATGGGTTCTGGGTTACAATTAAGTACCTTACTTTGATTTCTTTCAATTGAAATGGCCAAAAAGAAACAAAAACAGCTTCTTAGCAAAAAGCAATTTCTCAAGCAAGACTTTTGCTAGGACTGTCTGGGAGTGGCCTGAGTGAGGGACCTTATTGGAGGAACCTATTTGTAGGGATATGTAACCTGAAAACTAGCCATTATTGGCAGAGAGGAGGGCAAACTATTTATTGGTCTATTAACTTATACTGCCTGGTGATATCCCAAAACATGTCAGGCTGTCTTTTCAAACAGCTCTTACACTTATAGTGCATTATCATTTTCACAATATTATTACAATCTCAGTATGTGTGTGTGTGTGTGTGTGTGTGTGTGTGTGTGTGTGTGTATATATATATATATATATATATATATATATAACACAGGAAAATAAAATTTTTCACTGCACTGCTCCTTTAAGGTTTCACTTACCGATGACGCCTTGGTAGTCGACCAGGTCGAAGTAGACGACGGCCACAGAGGTCCAGACGCCCAGGAGGGCAAGAACCATGAACCAGGTGAAGAAGGAGCTTCCTCCTGCTACCTCAGGCTTCTTGCCATTCTTACTGGCCAGCTGGGCTTTGGCTTCTGTGATGGTGGGTGGGAGAGAGATGAGTCAGAGAGTCAGACCTGAAACTAATACTATACAGGATAAAGACATGTGTATACATGAGCCACACACAAATGCAATGTGTTCCATTTGAGGTGTAAAGTGGCCAAAATACAGGCCTAGGCCTAAATGTTCCAGAAATCAGAAAGCTTTTGTGGTTAAAAGAAGCTGGCGGCAAAGAGATATCTTGCGATAATACTCATGACTTAAGCCTTTTTTTGTTTTGTTTTGCAGTCAGAGATATAAAATGGGAAGTTAAATGGGTAAGAATGGAGAAAGCTCATAAGCCACTGACCACATTTTTGATACTTACAAAAAAAAAAAGTAGATAAAAATGTTGCCTATATATAGCATGAAAACCTAAGAATGCCACATTGCAAACCTCAAGAGGCCTGAACATAGGCCTAGAGCTTTCAAGTAACTGAACTCAGAATTCAGTATGGTCCCCAGAGAGGCAAAAAGACAAAAGCAGTGGAGTACTCATTCAGGTTTCTGTTGACACTGAACACAGAGCACTGTATGGGTAAAAACAACAGTATGTTCGAAGAGACGGCAGTGGAATAAAGAACAGGTGCAGAGTCTGCTAACCCAAAGCTAGGTCAAACCATTTCACACATACAGATCAAATTAACTGATATTCGTCACATGCTTCGTAATCAACAAGTGTAGGGTAACAGTGAAACGCTTACTGGACACCACATATAGACACACAGCACCTGCTTATGTCATTGACAGTTCTTTATATTTTTTTATATGTATAGTCCTAAAAAAAATCACCAAATGCCATCAGTCATAATCAATGCAGCCATTGGTCATTCGACTTCACTTTCATGCAAACCTCATCTACACACTACAGTTTGAGATTTTATTTCCAAAAGTTCAATAAAGTGGTCCTACATCTGCACCGAAACCAATCCAAAAACTAGGCACAATCCTATAACCTTATCGACAGAGCTGTGTCGTGCTCCACATCATCCCTCAGTTGAGTATAACAAACGCCCAGAAGTGCACCCCTCATAATAACAACGGTTTGTCCACCATCACCAAAAAAGGAACATTTCACGGGTCGAACCAATGTCTATAAAAGTAACCCTCATTCCGGAGAAGGCTGTTAACTGACGACATCGCTCCATCTACCTTCTGTGTGTTCGACAACCACCGCGGGTTCCAACACCGGGGTGGGCTTGACTATCGGCACTTCCATCCGTGCAGACCGTCCCTGACCCGTCCGAATGGGAAAAGCTTCAGTGAGTCTTATCTCCCTTATCCTTCCCCCAAACCCCTTTGCAACAGCTACCCTCCTCTATTTGTTCCAGGCAAACTCAGCAGGAACCCGATATGGGACCTGAACCGGCCAATAGGGCTATTTTTAGAGCTGTCTGCTTGTCCACCAGAAGACGTTCAGGCATTGAAATGGAGAGGCGGTGTTAACGCCATGCCAATGTGACATTACCCGGCATCTCTCAGGACAGAACCCCAGGGATTCAAAGGGTCATAAAAAAATGGCTGTCATTATTACCTTCCACCCCAGTAACAATAAAACAGCAACAGGCAGAGAAGGGGAGAGCTTCACTAAGTGAACTGGCTGACACTCATTCACACACTACCGTGTGGTGGAGCGGGCTGAGGGGGAGGGATTTAAAGGCTACAGGCCACAGCCCATGCAAATCCTGGCAGACTTTCAGGGACTTTGCTTGGCTGCCAGGGGGATACTCATTAGACCTACATGGGCGGTTTAAGCAGGCTCTCCGAGAGAGTAGAGGCATTTCAAAACTTCTCTGCACACTCAGGATTGCGGGACGTCATTCACAAACGTGCATCACCTGTCTGACATAGGTAGAGTACAAAGCAAATCTGCTGCAAAGAAGCGTGTGCATTTTGGGGAAGGAGCTGGGTTATTGCTAATGTGTTAAATGTTGCTCATCCAAGCCTCCAGAGGGACGCAGCAGTCTAAGACACAGCATCGCAGTTCGATCCCAGGCTGTTGTCACATCCGGCCGTGACCGGGAGACCCGTGTGGCGGTGCACATTTGGCCCAGCGTCGTCCGGATTAGGGGAAGGTTTTAACGCCCGGGATTTCCTTGTCTCATCGTGCTCTAGTGACTCCTTGTGGCGGGCCGAGCCCCTGCAAGCTGACTCCGGTCGTCAGTCAGGCGGTGTTTCCCCTGACACATTGGTGCGAGCAGTGTGTCAAGAAGCAGTGCGGTTTGGCAGGGTTGTGTTTCGGAGGACGCATGGCTCTCGACCTTAGCCTCTCCCGAGTCCGTAGGGGAGTTGCAGCGATGAGACAAGATTGTAACTACCAATATCACAAGAGAGAAAAAGGGGGTAAAGTAAAAATGTTGCTCATCCAGAATATCACTCACATGACCACAAATCACAGCAAAACACACAATGGGCCTCACATTGCCAAGCACACATGGAAATCACCAGGGCCAGGAGATACTAGTATCGCAATACTTGTTAGTATCGTGGCAAGGAAACACAGCACAAATGGGATTTTACTTCTTTAGGAAAACATCCCTAACATTGGAAACAAACATTATGTTGTCATCAAGTCTCACAGTTCTTTATTTTCGAAGCTATAACATACAGTATTTTATTGTTTTGAAAGGACCAAAGAGAGCTCTGCTTCTGTGTTATCATTTTTGCCATGGAAAAAAATTGTTGCAATACTGGTACCGTCCCGGTCCTAGAAATCACATTAAAATATGAAACACAGGAAAACACAAACTACTATGTCATGCGCTGTCACAACCCTGGTCGGAAAGTTGTTGTTCATGTTAAAAGGAAAGGTTGCACGAGAGAGAGAGATTCCACAAATCTAACAGCATAGATTGATTATATTCTTATGCTTTTTGCAATCCGAATTCCATTTATCAAAACTCCAACAATACATTGCTTCTTTGACATCAACAAAGGAACAGCCGGCTGGTCGAGTCGGTGATGTTGGCCAATCGGGAGGTACTAAAGTGTCCACGAATTATGTTCCTATTTGATCAAAATAAAAAAATTGCTGGCTATCTAAGAGCACCGGGCCATGCAAAACAAACTAGCCCACTCGGATCTAGCAGGTGTTTGGGGATGGAATAAGCTTGCTAGATAGCAAGCTACAACAACTCCAACACTGCACGTTTTACAGAAATTAATGTTCAAATACCAAATCAGATTAATGTCACTGTTTATTCCAAGATATTTATTTCTGCTGAACTGCCTGATCTTTATTGGCCAATATAACTTGCAGGAGATCATGGTAGCCAATGTTTGTGTTAGCCATTATCTGGATTTACTGTTACTACTGCTAGTAAAATGTTAGTAATGTCAGCATGTGGCTAACTATAGCACTGTCAGCTAACAACAGAGTTTTAGCCAGTTTGGTTATAGATGTTCAATGTCTACTATGATGGTAAAGGTTCATCTTGATTTTGTGTAACAATACGAGAAATGCTAATGTGATGAACTGCTAATAAGTGAGGTGTTTTAAGGCTGCTAGTGGTTAGCGAGTAGGGGTAAGCCAGCAGGGGTGTAAAATATGGCCTTTTTCAAACTTATGGGCTATTCACAGATTTAAATTTGTTTTTATCTCTAAATAAGATTTGTTGTACAATTAAAGGTCAAATACACTGTACTTTAAACAGTCAGCAATGATCTTAGTTATTATTATTTATTTTTGGGGTCTATTTTACCCCCCAGTCTCTCCCCAATTTCGATCTTGTCTTATCGCTGCAACTCCCCAACGGGCTCGGGAGTCGGAGGTTGAGTCGTGCGCCCTCCGAAACCCGCCAGACTGCGCTACTTAACACCCACTTAACCCGGGAACCAGCCACACCAATGTGTCGGAGGAAACACTGTTCAACTGACGACCGAGGTCAGCCTGCAGGCGCCCACAAGGAGTCGCTAGAGCGCGATGAGTCAAGTAAAGCCCCCCTGCCAAACCCTCCCCCAAACCGGACGGTGCTGGGCCAATTTTGCGCCGTCCTATGGGACTCCCGATCACGGCCGGTTGTGACACAGCCTTGGAACGAACCTGGGTCTGTAGTAACACCTCTAGCACTAGCGGTGCAGTGCCGTAGACCGCTGCACCACTCGGGAGGCCCAGTCAGCAATAATCTAATGAATTCAGGGCTTGTGAAATTATATTTAGGCCAAATAAGCCTTCCACAAACACAAGACCCACGAATAATTACATTACTTTATCAAAATAGTTGCAATAATCACTGATCTGGCTTTCAAATCTGTCCATGAAAATGCCCTTTTTGTTACAATCTTAACCAGCACCATGTATAATGCACATTTAGTTCTTGTAGCTGGCATTATGGAAAATGAACACTAAGTTTAGCCAACTTCGATCTATTTGCTAGTTAACAAGGCAGAACAGTTGAATTGTTATGAACACACCGTTCTGTCCTTCTCCAACTGTTTGAACAGCAGGCTAGCCTGTCCACTTTGTTCAGATGTTGAAATCAAGTAGCCTATGACCCATTCTGATGGACCAAACCTCAAATGCAAATAGGAAGTTAAAACTTTTTGTCGGGGAGGAAGAAGTGACCTCTCATTGTGTTGTGGCGGGGGGGGGGGGGGCTTGCTGTGTGCGTGTATAAACAGAGAGGAAGAGGTGAGGCAAGGTTTCACTCATCAAAATCTGTCCAAAATAAGCCCAATGCATTTTATCAGCTTATTTTGGACCTAAGCGTGTCACCAACCTTCTCGAGTTTGGGATGACTCCCCCTATTGTTAGAGGAGTGGGATTTTTCCTATGGAAAATGTCTCGGTTCTTCCATGGCCTGCATACTCACTAGACATGTCACCCATTGAGCATGTTTGGGATGCTCTGTACTGAAGTGTACAGCAGCGTGTTCCAGTTCCCATCTATATCCAGCAACTTTGCACAGCCATTGAAGAGGAGTGGGACACCATTCCACAGGCCACAATCAACAGCTTGATCAACTCTATATGAAGGAGATGTGTCACACTGCATGAGGCTAATGTTGGTCCCACAAAATAGACTGGTTTTCTGATTCACGCCCCTAGCTTTTATTTGTACTTTTTTCATATAGTACCAGTCAAAAGTTTGGACACACCTACACATATTGAATCATGTAGTAACCCAAAAAAAGTGTTAAACAAATCAAAATATATTTTCTATGTGAGATTCATAAAAGTAGAAACCCTTTGCATTGATGACAGCTTTAGACACTCTTGGCATTCTCTCAAACAGCTTCAACTGGAATGCTTTTCCAACAGTCTTGAAGGAGTTCCCACATATGCTGAGCACTTGTTGGCTGCTTTTCCTTCACTATGCTGCCCAACTCATCCCAAACCATCTCAATTTGGTTGAGGTTGGGGGATTGTGGAGGCCAGGTCATCTCATGCAGCACTCTGTCATTTTCCTTCTTGGTCGAATAGACCTTACACAGCCTGGAGGTGTGTTGGGTCGTTGTCCTGTTGGGAAAAAATGATATCCCACTAAGCCCAAACCAGATGGGACGGCGTATCACTGCAGAATGCTGTGGTAGCCATGCTGACTAAGTGTGCCTTGAATTCTAAATAAATCACTGACAATGTCACAAGCAAAACACACCCACGCTTTCACACCTCCTCCTCCATGCTTTACGGTGGGAAATACACATGCAGAGATCATCCGTTAACCCACACCGCATATCACAAAGACACGGCGGTTAGAACCAGAAATCTCCAATTTGGACTCCAGACCAAAGGACAAATTTCTCCAGGTCTAATGTCCATTACTTGTGTGTGTGTATGTGTACATATACTGCATATACTACTACATACACTGCTCAAAAAAATAAAGGGAACACTTAAACAACACAATGTAACTCTAAGTCAATCACACTTCTGTGAAATCAAACTGTCCACTTAGGAAGCAACACTGATTGACAATACATTTCACATGCTGTTGTGCCAATGGAATAGACAACAGGTCGAAATTATAGGCAATTAGCAAGACACCCCCAATAAAGGAGTGGTTCTGCAGGTGGTGACCACAGACCACTTCTCAGTTCCAATGCTTCCTGGCTGATGTTTTGGTCACCTTTGAATACAGGTAACGAGTGGAGGACAGAGGAGCCTCTTAAAGAAGAAGTTACAGGTCTGTGAGAGCCATAAATCTTGCTTGTTTGTAGGTGACCGAATACTTATTTTCCACCATAATTTGCAAATAAATTCATTAAAAATCCTACAATGTGATTTTCTGGGTTTTTTCTCCTAATTTTGTCTGTCATAGTTGAAGTGTACCTATGATGAAAA
Source organism: Oncorhynchus clarkii lewisi (assembly GCF_045791955.1). Classification (NCBI taxonomy): domain Eukaryota; kingdom Metazoa; phylum Chordata; class Actinopteri; order Salmoniformes; family Salmonidae; genus Oncorhynchus; species Oncorhynchus clarkii. The sequence goes on along the minus strand of NC_092174.1, from coordinate 14,970,479 downwards.
TTACAGGACTCTCATCTTTTTAAGTGGGAAAACTTGCACAATTGGTGGCTGACTAAATACTTTTTTTGCCCCACTGTACGTATGTACGTACATACGTATATACATACATACATACAACCGGTCAAAAGTTTTAGAACACCTACTCATTCAAGTATTTTTCTTTATTTTTACTATTTTCTATATTGTAGAATAATAGTGAAGACATCAAAACTATGAAATAACACATATGGAATCATGTAGTAACCAAAAAAGTGTTTATATTAGAGATTCTTCAAATAGCCACCCTTTGCATTGATGACAGCTTCGCACACTCTTGAAATTCTTTCAACCATACATACATACATACATACATACATACATACATACATACATACAGACATACATACATACATACATACATACATACATACATACAGACATACATACATACATACATACATACATACATACTAGAGGTCAACCGATTATGATTTTTCAACTCCGATACCGATAACGATTATTGGAGGACCAAAAAAGCCGATACTGATTAATCTGCAGATTTTTTTAAATGTACTTGTAATAATGACAATTACAACAATACTGAATGAACACTTATTTTAACTTAATATAATACATCAATAAAATCAATTTAGCCTCAAATAAATAATGAAACATGTTCAATTTGGTTTAAATAATGCAAAAACAAAGTGTTGGGGAAGAAAGTAAAAGTGCAATATGTGCTATGTAAGAAAGCTAACGTTTAAGTTCCTCGATCAGAAGTTTTAGGTTGTAGATATTATAGGAATTATAGGACTATTTCCCTCTATACCATTTGTATTTCATTAACCTTTGACTATTAGATTTTCTTATAGGCACTTTAGTATTGCCAGTGTAACAGTATAGCTTCCCTCTCCTCGCTCCTCCCTGGGCTTGAACCAGCAACACAACGGCAACAGGCAACATCGAAGCAGCGTTACCCATGCAGAGCAATGGGAACAACTACTAGAAGGCTCAGAGCGAGTGACGTTTGAAACGCTATTAGCGCACGCTAACTAGCTAGCCATTTCACTTCGTTTACACCAGCCTCATCTCGGGAGCAATGCTTGACGCACAACGAAGAGCTGCTGGCAAAACGCACGAAAGTGCTGTTTGAATGAATGTTTACGCGCCTGCTTCTGCCTAAAACTGCTCAGTCAGATACTTAGATACTTGTATGCTTGAATGCTCAGCCAGATTATATGCAACGCAGGACACGCTAGATCATCTCTAGTAATATCATCAACCATGTGTAGTTAACTAGTGATTATGATTGATTGTTTTTATAAGATAAGTTTAATGCTAGCTAGCAACTTACCTTGGCTTACTGCATTCGCGTAACAAGCGCTTCCTTGTGAAGTGCAACGAGAGAGAGGCAGGTAGTTATTGCGTTGGACTAGTTAACTGTAAGGTTGCAAGATTGGATCCCCAGAGCTGACAATGTGAAAATCAGTCGTTCTGCCCCTGAACAAGGCAGTTAACCCACCGTTTCTAGGCCGTCATTGAAAATAAGAATGTGTTCTTAACTGACTTGCCTAGTTAAATAAAGGTATAAAAAAATATATTTTTTTTTAATCGACGCCCAAAAAAACACTGATTTCTGATTGTTTTACGAAAACTTGAATTTGGCCCTAATTAATCGGCAATTCCGATTAATCGGCCGACCTCCAATAAATAAATAAATACCTACCTACCTACCAACCAGTATAGATGCACGGACCGGTTTGGATTTTTACTTTGTCATTATGGGATATTGTGTGTAGATTGATGAGGGGAAAGAACTATTTCATCCATTTTAAAATAAGGCTGTAACGTAACAAAATGTGGGAAAAAGTCAAGGGGTCTGAATACTTTCCAAACACACTGTATATCATAAAAAACGGTATACCGCTCTGCCCTAGCATCACCTCATTACATACAGATCTCTGGTGTAAATGGGAAGGTGCACACAGCACAGAAGGATGAAGGAGACGAGACCAAAAAGAAAACATGAGAACAATCAAGACAATCGCTCATAAAAAAAACTGAAAGAAAAACGTTATTCTTGCTAAACAAGGCATTTGGAATATTGTGTAAAAACACCAATTCAAATTGATTCGATAAAAATCGCCCAGCCCTAGTGTAAAAGGGGATATGCTAAAAGCCTGCGTACTGTATAAGTGATACACATATTTTTAGCTGATACAGAATACAGAAATAACAGGATATTGGCAGATGATAAGTTGGCTGTAACACAACCGGCCGTGATCGGGAGTCCCATAGGGCAGCGCTCAACGTCATCCGGGGTAGGTCCTCATTGTAAATAAGAATTTGTTCTTAACTGACTTGCCTAGTTAAATAAAGGTAAAAGGAAACATTTTACTATCCGTTTTCAATAATAAAACTGTTTGCATCTGTTTTGTATAAGGTATTTGCTACTCGCTCACATTTTCAAACACTTAGCCTTCACAAGATTACAAGAGAATGAAAATAGCCTACCAAGTGAGCCTAAAAATAAATGCCAACAAACTGTCTAAACTGTTTGCATTCCCCGTTGGAACATGGGTACTGACAGTTCTGAAAAGGTTGCAGCCCTAATCTAGCAGACCTACGTTTTAAAGCCCCTAAGCCATTTGTGCAGGCGTTTACAGATTTTGCATGTCATCCTTTCAGAGGGGCCATGCTAATCTCAGTATCAATCCAATTTTTGCTGCCGAAGCGTTTACTACAACCTTCCCTACCGACTCTCTCTGGAGAGACATGCCCCCTCGCTCACACTGGCCAGACCTGTTTCTGGCCACAGACAGACTACCAACTGAATACTGTTACTTCCTTTTTAATTGTGTAGTTAGTTGTAAGAAACTCGCTCTCTCTGTTCTCTTTCTCTGCTGGTGTCATTTGTGGGTATGTTGTTCTGTTTGAGCTTGCATAAGGATCCTGTGGAATGTCTGCTTTGACACAGTCCCCTTCTCTTTCAAACACATGCTCTCTCTCTCTCTCTCTCTCTCTCTCTCTCTCTCTCACACACACACACACACACACACACACACACCTCAATTTTAGGGACTTAAGTTGGTGCATGTGGTCACATTGACAAGATAATGTTACCACCGTCCTCGACTCCCCCACCCCCTGGCTCTCACACAAGGCCAGTTTGATTTAATCATGATCTGTTTGGTTTCCCAACTAATACCACCTGGTTACTTCATACATTGTCATGGTTTGGCTAAAAGGGCCAGTCACAAGTTACCAAGTCCACAGAAAGGGGAGTGGAAGGGACTCCCAGACCAGATACAGGGTAAACTAATCAAATGGCTACACGTCCCCCTCCTCAAATACCTCGACTAACCGGTGCCCCTGCACATTGACCCTGTACCGGTACCCCCTGTATATAGCCTCGTTACTGTTATTTTACTGGTGCTCTTTAACTATTGGTTATTTTGAACTTATCTATTTATTTGTTTGAACTTAACACTTATTTTTCTTAAAACGACATTGTTGGTTAAGGGCTTGTAAGTCAGATTTTACTGTAAGATCTACACCTGTTGTATTGTGACAGATAACATTTGATTTGATACTGCTAAATACTTCCTTCAAGCACATAGGGCCAACACACCAGCCTCCATTCATAACCAAAGTGACCTTTAGAGATACTGCTCACATTACCAGTAACATAACAGCATTCTATGGACTATGTGGGAGCATCAGGAAATGAACTATGATGCTCAGTTGAAATCTAAAATGAAGCTTTTTCGCTGATGTAGCGACCGGACACAATTTAAAAGCAATTAGCCTAAATCATTTCAAAACCACCTTACTGACTCTCCATAAAGACATGCTTGTGTCCTTTAACGTCTGTAGAACAAAGACATTCAGAACCATAGTGCAAACTGAACAAACGGAGTCCGGTCTCTGAGACGCAGCAGGACCACATACTGTACAAAGGACTCTAGTAATAAAGTGGGCAAATTGACTTATTCAAATACTGATACTTCGGTGCCATCAATTCAATAGCAGTAAAATTAACTCAAGGATCAGTGAGAGCAACAAACAAACAAACTTCAGCATAGCTGACAAGAATGTGCGAAATGTTCACAACCCACATTCATCAGTTATACAACATTTTCAGTCCTACAACTCTTGTACAGCTCGGTGCAAAATCCAAAGCAGAACAGGCAAGCAAAACAACATCCCCTACAAACAAGCTCACACCACACATGCAAGATTATTCCCTAACTAAGAATAGTATTTAGTTTGGGGGGTGGGAGATACACCGCAAAGAAAACACACAAGGTCACATGTCAGTTGTTGCCTTTACCAGTTCTGTGGCCTTCGTCCAATTAAACCATCAGGCTGAGAGAAGAGGCTGGAGGGAGCAAATTCATTGTTTATAAATAATAATATGACAAGACATAATAAAATATGGCATGTCAATAGAAACACTGTGTAGAATATCAATGACAATCCAACCTCTTAACAAACAATATGTTGAAAGGATGCAGATTCAAAAGGAACAGCTGTTTTTATATTTTGGTCATTCAGTATAGTAACTGACTTCCACATACTTTTTCTGTACATAAATTAATTGAAAGGGAAACTAGGAAATAGCTTTCACGTTGAGGCATCAATAAGTCCCTATAGCTTTAAATTATTTTTGAAATGTAAACTTTATTTAGTTAGACAAGTCAGTCAAGAACTAATTCTTATTTACAATGACAGCCTACACCCGCTAAATCCGGATGACGCTGGGACATTTGTGCGCCACCCTAAGGGACTCCCAATAACAGCCGGTTGTGATACAGCCTGGATTCGAACCAGGGTGTCTGTAGTGATGCCACTAGCACTGAGATGCAGTGCCTTACACGCAACCCAATCCCGGCTGCGGGCATGCCCCATCGAGCGCCATCGCGCATAAATTTATTTTGTCCCCCCACACCAAATGCGATCACGGCAAGCAGGTTCAATTATATTCATTTGGGGACAGGTCGAAAAGCATTAAACATTTATGGCAATTTAGCTAGCTAGCTTGCACTTGCTAGCTAATTTGTCCTATTTAGCTAGCTTGCTGTTGCTAGCTAATTTGTCCTGGGATATAAACATTTGAGTTGTTATTTTACCTGAAATGCACAAGGTCCTCTACTCCACCAATTAATTCACACATAAAACGGTCAACCGAATCGTTTCTAGTCATCTCTCCTTCTTCCAGGCTTTTTCTTCTCTTGACTTTATATTGCGATTGGCAACTTTCATAAATTAGGTGCATTACCGTCACTGACCTCGTTTGTCTTTCAGTCAGCCACGTGGGTATAACCAATGAGGAGATGGCACGTGGGTACCTGCTTCTATAAACCAATGAGGAGATGGGAGAGGCAGGACTTGCAGCGCAATCTGCGTCAGAAATAGAACTGACTTCTATTTTAGCCCTTGGCAACGCAGACGCTCGTTGGTGCGTGCGAGCAGTGTGGGTGCAATTAATGAATAATATATATTTCAAATTTTATTTTGCAATGCTAGCGCACTCGACACGAGAGGTGTAGTCAGCCTGTTAGACCACTGCGCCACTCGGGAGCTATAGGCACGCAGTTGATAGTCATCAGATGTTGGGAAGTGAGTATGAGGCATGTTCAGGGGGGGTGCAACACAGCCCATGTTAACTAACAGAAATGTATCACAGATGCGTCTGTCTTGTTGAATAGTGAATAGCGTCAGTTCTACAAATTACATTTCTATCAGCAACTGAACAGTTCACCTAATGAATATGCCCCTGTACAACGTCAACATACATGTAAGGGGAGGAGCCTTGAGTTGTGAAACGCTCCGATAAGAACAGTACATAATGTTCCAAAGGACTTTTTATTAATACAACCACCGCTTGATCATGCATAACATGCAAAGTGTGTACCTTCAACTCATTTGCAACCACTTGAAGTTGATAAAAAGTTTGCAATTGCTTACCCTTATGGCAGGAACCATAATATTCACACCGATATGAACCATTTGCATGATAGTGGCCTGATGATTATCATCTTATTGAAAGTGTAACAAAACATGGTATAAATGCTGCGTTCTATATCAGATGAATGAAAAAAACTAGTTATGGAAGTAGCCTAAAAATGAGGGGCACTGAAACACTGATAGTAACAGAAGATTGCCACAATCTACTTACCTTTGTGCAACACATTCTAAGGTTATATAAGTCTACAAGAACTAGAAGTCTACGAAAAACAACTGACTTGCCTGGTTAAATAAAGGTTAAATATATTAATTTTTTTAAATACAATACCATTTCGGGTAATCTTTTCTAGGACACGTGTCACAATGACACTGGAGTTTTTGAAAAGGGGCCCAATATTTAGCATGACTTGTACAAGCACCCCCTTGCAGTCTGCCCTGAAACCAATAGTTTAGAAAGTTTAAAGCAGGGAGCTTAGCCCGTGCCAATATAATTCATCATCTCGATAACTTGGGGAGCGGTCCTGCGATGAGAAAAAGGGGTGTCCATATAATTTCAAAGGGATCCATATGGCCATATGGGTCCTGGTTCGCAACAGTGACGATATAAGCCACGTGTAACCCCTCCCACGTTCTCCCACTATTGACACGTGAGCACTTGGGAGAAATTAAGGAAAAGTAAATGGGGGGGGGGGGGGGGGAACAATACACGCAACTGATGCCGTTTCCGCTGAAGTCTACGAGGTTGATATTGTAATTGGTCTCGCTGCGTAAAATGACACATACTGTCATACGTGAGCACAAGATGATACAGATACCATAGCCAATCTAAAATGCACGGGCTATGGTCGTGCAAACTATTCTTTGCAACCTGACGAATTGCACGAACATTTTTCAAATCGAACAAATGCCCTGTTATGAATAGTATGTATAATGTATAGTAAGATAGGGAAAGCGTCTGAAATCTGGATATAAAGAGACACTGTTTGTGTTGTTTACTATAACTCGAAACAATGTACTGTACAGTTGATGGTTCCGTAAAAAGGGGCACAATTGCTGGCTTACGTTGTTGGTATATTGTTGACGTTATGCTACATACTGTCCAGTTTTATAGGCTTCGTATTATTTATTGTATTTGTTGTATCGTATTGTTGTAGGCTAACTTGCAATGCTTAAATAAAAATGTCAATATTGCCCCCCGATTAACTTTTAAAGCCATTCTGCAGCTAAGTGAAGGTTGGTTCCATGCACCACTGCCACTACTAAAATTACGAACCTTTCATTTTGTGTCCTCGTGCGTTTTTCTTCGGGGCCATGGCTATTCGAAGTTGCTTGAATTCAAGTAGAAATGTGCAAATTCAAAATTAACGAGCTTCACTCTCAATTTCTTGCACTAAAGGTGGCCCAATTGAAATCAAATCTCTGCCCTCATAACCCGAAGCCCATAGCAACCCCGTCCACTGTTTAGAGAATGCGCCCTCAGCCAGTGCGAGCTTCACGAAGACAAGGTGGGCGGAGAAAAGGAAAATCTCGTCCAATTCGCTTTCAGAGGTGGTCGTCTTATTCAATCGTATGGATACAGTCATTGGGATACCCCCGCAGGCTAGAACCGCCTTGTTTATCCCCCCTTTATGTGGTTTTAACTATAAGGGATACAGCTTTTGTCAAAATGGACTTTTCGTAGGTTATGAGAACTACGCTGAAGAAGACAGCTTGTCTGTCGAAACGTTGGTTATTAGGTTATTAAATGATTGCATCTGAGCTCCTAGTGTGCGGCAGTTTTTTAGAAGAACTTACGCAGCATGTTAGTATAATTAACGTAGCAGTTTAGGATACTTATGTTAAGGTTAGGGTTAGCTAAAATGCAAAAAATATATTTTGGACATTCATTTGACAAAAGCTGTATCCCATCTAGACATAACCGTTTTACGTCAGCGCTCGAACGTGGCAAGATGGAAGATACACCCATCGCGAGAACTGACTGTTTTTCACAGTACTGTATTAGCTTGTTATTACATAACCTATGTAATCTCTGAGCCTTTGTGCAGTTGTAACCAGTTTTTAACAAATATGTGGCTTAAAACCACGTAATCTTGTTGTGGAATGTGATTGATGGATGTTTTATGTGCATTTGATAGAGAACTCTCAGTATCACAAAGATGAGACCGTGCAGAGAATGACCACCGTCAGCGTCACACGGATCAGAGAATGTGCAGAGAATGAATCACATCGAGTAGCCTAGCTTCCATGAGCTCAGTAGTGCTTGCGCAATTAAATCCAGTGTCAACGGCGGTGATTCTACTCTTATTCATCAGAAACCAATATATATTATTATCAAAGTAGAGAACCCCCTTTATAAATTGCAAATATTCCATCGACAGCATACTAAATCTAAATCATTACTGTCCAGTTCAATATTCAATTCTGATGTAGCCTACACGTGCTAGCCTAGTATACTGTGTGTCTGTAGGTTGACGTTCCATACATTGTGCCCTTCCCCAATTTATTCAATTGTCCACATCATCAAAGACAGTGCAGATGGGTCCTTTCCAGGCAATGTGAAAATCCTAGACATACTTTGCCTGTATAAAACTACACATACGTATACACAATTTTTTTGATTGAACTAAGGACATTTAGTTTTAGTTGAAGTCGAAAGTTTACATACACCTTAGCCAAATACATATACAACATGATGCCAAATACACCCCCGCAACATGATGCTGCCACCCCCGTGCTTCACGGTTGGGATGGTGTTCTTCAGCTTGCAAGCATCCCCCTTCTTCCTCCAAACATAACGATGGTCATTATGGCTAAACAGTTCTATTTTTGTTTCATCAGACCAGAGGACATTTCTCCAAAAAGTACAATCTTTGTCCCCATGTCCAGTTTCAACCCATAGTCTGGCTTTTTTATGGCAGTTTTGGAGCAGTGGCTTCTTCCTTGCTGAGCGGCCTTTCAGGTTATGTCGATATAGGACTCGTTTTTACTGTGGATATAGATACAGTGAGGGGGGAAAAGTATTTGATCCCCTGCTGATTTTGTACGTTTGCCCACTGACAAAGAAATTATCAGTCTATGATTTTAATGGTAGGTTTATTTGAACAGCGAGAGACAGAATAACAACAAAAAAATCCAGAAAAACGCATGTGAAAAATGTTATGAATAGATTTGCATTTTAATGAGGGAAATAAGTATTTGACCCCTCTGCAAAACATGACTTAGTACTTGGTGGCAAAACCCTTGTTGGCAATCACAGAGGTCAGACGTTTCTTGTAGTTGGCCACCAGGTTTGCACACATATCAGGAGGGATTTTGTCCCACTCCTCTTTGCAGATCTTCTCCAAGTCATTAAGGTTTTGAGGCTGACGTTTGGCAACTCAAACCTTCAGCTCCCTCCACAGATTTTCTATGGGATTAAGGTCTGGAGACTGGCTAGGCCACTCCAGGACCTTAATGTGCTTCTTCTTGAGCCACTCCTTTGTTGCCTTGGCCGTGTGTTTTGGGTCATTGTCATGCTGGAATACCCATCCACGACCCATTTTCAATGCCTTGGCTGAGGGAAGGAGGTTCTCACCCAAGATTTGACGGTACATGGCCCCGTCCATCGACCCTTTGATGCGGTGAAGTTGTCATGTCCCCTTATCAGAAAAACACACCAAAAGCATAATGTTTCCACCTCCATGTTTGACGGTGGGGATGGTATTCTTGGGGTCATGGGCAGCATTCCTCCTCCTCCAAACACGGCGAGTTGAATTGATGCCAAAGAGCTCCATTTTGGTCTCATCTGACCACAACACTTTCACCCAGTTGTCCTCTGAATCATTCAGATGTTCATTGGCAAACTTCAGACGGGCATGTACAGGGGGCAAAAAAGTATTTAGTCAGCCACCAATTGTGCAAGTTCTCCCACTTAAAAAGATGAGAGAGGCCTGTAATTTTCATCATAGGTACACTTCAACTATGACAGGCAAAATGAGGGGGACAAAAATCAGAAAATCACATTGTAGGATTTTTAATGAATTTATTTGCAAATTATGGTGGAAAATAAGTATTCCATTTGCAAATAATCGCACCAACTGTTGTCACCTTCTCACCAAACTGCTTGGCGATGGTCTTGTAGCCCATTCCAGCCTTGTGTAGTTTTACAATCTTGTCCCTGACATCGTTGGAGAGCTCTTTGGTCTTGGCCATGGTGGAGAGTTTGGAATCTGATTGATTGATTACTTCTGTGGACAGGTGTCTTTTATACAGGTAACAAACTGAGATTAGGAGCACTCCCCTTAAGAGTGTGCTCATGATCTCAGCTCGTTACCTGTATTAAAGACACCTGGGTGCCAGAAATCTTTCTGATTTAGAGGGGGTCAAATACTTATTTCCCTCATTGTAAACGCAAATCAATTTATAACATTTTTTACATGCGTTTTTCTGGATTTTTTGTTGTTGTTATTCTGTCTCTCACTGTTCAAATAAACCTACCATTAAAATTATAGACTGATAATTTCTTTGTCAGTGGGCAAATGTACAAAATCAGCAGGGGATCAAATACTTTTTTCCCTCACTGTACTTTTGTACCTGTTTCCTCCAGCATCTTCACAAGGTCATTTGCTGTTGTTCTGGGATTGATTTGCACTTTTCGCAACAAAGTACGTTAATCTCTAGGAGACAGAATGTGTCTCCTTCCTGAGCAGTATGATGGCTGCGAGGTCCTAGGGTGTTTATACTAGCGTACTATTGTTTGTACAGATGAACAGGATACCTTCAGGCGTTTGGAAATTGCTCCCAATGATGAACCAGACTTGTGGAGGTCTACCATTTTTTTCTCAGGTCTTGGCTGATTTCTTTTGATTTTCCAATGATGTCAAGCAAAGAGGCACTGTTTGAAGGTAGGCCTTGAAATACATCCACAGATACACCTCCAATTGCCTCAAATTATGTCAATTAGCCTATCAGAAGCTTCTAAAGCCATGACATCATTTTCTGGAATTTTCCAAGCTGTTTCAAGGCAAAGTCAACTTAGTGTATGTAAACTTCTGACCCACTGGAATTGTAATACAGTGAATTATAAGAGGAGTACTCTGTCTGTAAACAATTGTTGGAAAAATGACTTGTGTCATGCACAAAGTAGATGTCCTAACCGACTTGCCAAAACTATAGTTTGTTAACAAGATCATTTGTGGAGTGGTTGAAAAACGAGTTTTAATGACTCCAACCTAAGTGTATGTAAACTTCTGACTTCAACTGTAGTTTGCCCCCGGGGATGCGTTGTGCAAGGGGCAGGTTCATGCATTTGGTGCATTACTGATGTTAGAATGCTTTTCAGTGAATGTTTTCTTTTACTTTCATATTTTAGTCATTTAGCAGACGCTCTTATCCAGAGAGTGCATTCATCTTCAGATAGCTAGGTGGGACAACCACATATTACAGTCATAGTAAGTACATTTAGCCTCTATCAGCAAAGTCAGCGCAACTAAGGGTGTTGAGGTGTAGGGTTTGAATATAGCCTGAAGGTAAGGAGGGGCAGTTCCTCTTGCTGCTCCGTATTTTATTTTTTAATTTTATTTAACCTTTATTTAACTAGGCAAGTCAGTTAAGAACATATTCATATTTACAATGAAGGCCTACCTCGACCAAACCCTAACCCGGACGACTGGGCTAATTGTGTGCCACCCTATGGGACTACCAATCACGGCCGGTTGTGATACAGCCTGGAATTCAACCAGGGTCTGTAGTGGCGCCTCTAGTACTGAGATGCAGTGCCTTAGACCACTGCGCCACTCGGGAGCAAGTACCATGTTCTTGTAGTGGATGTGAGCTTTGACTGTAAGCCAGTGGAGTGTCCTGAGGAGCATGGTGACATGGAAGAACTTGGCAAGGTTTAACGCCAGGCGGGCTGCAGCGTTCTGGATAAGTTGCAGGGGTTTGATGGCACAAGCGGGGAGGTAGTGTCATACTCTACGGATGTTGTAGAGCATGAACCTGCAGGAGCGAGTTACTGCTTTGATGTTTGCAGAGAACTACAGGATGTTGTTCAGGGTCACGCCAAGGTTCTTTGCACTTAGGGAGGGGTCACTGTGGAGTTGGCAACCGTGATGGAGAGGTCTTGGAGCGGGCAATGCAGAGAGCCTCCGTCACATAGAGAAGAGTGGTTGCGGTTGAGTGACCCGTCTTGAAGCCTGACTGGTTAGGGTCAAGAAGAATGTTCTGAGAGAGATAGCGAGAGAGTTGGTCAGAGACAGCACAAGAAAGCAGGGGTACTGGTCTGTAGTTTTTGACGACAGAGGAGTCAAATGTTGGTTTCTTGAGGAGGAGAGCGGCTCGGGCCATTTTGAAGTCAGAAGGGGACGCAGTCAGTGGTCAGGGATGAGTTGATGAGGGTAGTGAAGAATGGGAGAAGGTCTTCAGAGATGGTCTGGAGAAGGGAGGGGGGGTGGGGTCGAGCGGGCAGGTTGTCGGGCAGCCAGACCTCACTAGTTGCAGGATTTCATCTGGAGAGAGAGGTGAGAAAGAGGTCAAAGCGTAGGGTAGTTCAGTGTGAGTGGGATGGACTCAATAGGCAGAGTGAATGAGGAGCAGATGTCGTCAACCTTCCAACCTTCTTTTTAAGGTGGCTGACAGTCGTCCAAGGAGAGGGAGGGGGTGGAGGATTAAAGAGGGAGGAGAAGGTGGACCGTTGGTGCAAAAGCTTGAAATTTAGAGTGATAGAAAGTGGCTTTAGAAGTGGATACAGGGGAAGAGATGGGGGGGGACAAAGTAGTGATCAGAGACCTGGAGAGGGTTGCAGTGAGATTAGTAGGAGAACAGCCTCTAGGAAAGATGAGGTCAAGCGTATTGCCTGCCTTGTGAGTGGGAGGGGTCTGGGGAAGGGTGAGGTCAAAAGAGGCAAGGAGGGGAAAGAAAGAGTTGCAGTCTTATCACTCATATTTTCAATCTTCAAATTATAATTTATTTCTCAACTATTGCAGAAGATGGGATCCCCAAGTGCAACCAGTGAGTACATATTCAGTCAGTTGTGTGTGTCAGGATTTAGGTTCTGTTGTCAATGTAAACCAAGCCCTGGTGTGAATGAAGCTAGTTGAATGTAATGTATTTTGGCACCTCCATGTCAGTTTTCATAAAGACCCCTACCAAACTATCCCAACAGTAGACCCAGTAGTGAGATTCCGCTTGCTTGCCTGCTTATCCAAACAGTCCCCAGATTCACAGATAATGCTGCCCCAGGCAGTGGCCTGGGGGGAGTGGGGTCGGGGTGCGGAGGACAGGGGAGGGGGTCAGGTACGATGTTGGGGAGGGGGCTGATATGGTAGTGGGTGTGGGTTTGTCACATACTGTATGAATGACAGAGACAACAGGAAGGACAAAAGGCTTTGGTATGTCCTGATCACCTCACCCACTTTTGTATTTTGTTGGGGTGTGGACAGGGTGTTGATGAAAGTGCTAGAGGGATGATCCAATCACCTGGATGGAATGTTGGAGGGGGGATAGTGGACTATAGTGGGGACCTCTTTGGCCCTCCCTGCCTGAGTTTTGTAGTCCCGTTTCCAACACCCCTGGCTAAATACTGTACAAATAGGCCAAGTCTATGTCTATTCCTCCCGAGTGGCGCAGCGGGCTAAGGCAATGCATCTCAGTGCTAGAGGCGTCACTACAGACCCTGGTTTGATTCCAGGCTGTATCACAACCGGACATGATTGGGAGTCCCAAAGGGGGGCACACAATTGGCCCAGCATCGTCCAGGTTAGGGTTTGGCTGTGGTAGGCCGTCATTGTAAATAAGAATTTGGTTAAATTAAATAAAAAAATCGAATTGTATGTGTCCTAAGGGGTTTGAGCTGTAAATTAGTATACAGTATCAACAGGTGGATGAGATCTATCAATGGTTTACAGTTGCTGATCAGACTGAAAATGCACATGACAGATTTACATTCTAAGTAATTGAAGCATTCAAGTTCAATGTCCAATTGACTGTATGGACTGGAATCAGTGCCCAACACTGTCTTTACTAGTATTACTGGCACACAATGCTCATCATTGTATCAATGGTTTATTTAATTTGAATTTACAGAACCAAAGGGCTAATCTTAATGCTTTATTTTTTATCTGAACAAAGAAACATCTTTAAACCGGTTTATTAATAAAGATATCCCAGAACCATCAAAGAGGTAACTCCAGGTATTGTGAAATGGGATTATCAACTTTGTGATAACAAAGTAAATGTCTAAAATCACATCATGTCATCTGTGCTGCCAATATTGTATGACTTCATGACGGCAGTTCAACTCACACTGAGTCACTCACTGATACATAGAGCACATGGAGTGTTCCCATATGCATTAGCCTATATGCTGGTATTGACATAGAGGTGGTGTACATTATGCATATATGAAGGTGTACATCAGGTGAAACATGCTATTTCCATTGACAGGACCCTACTGACTACTAGGTAACGTGTCCTTATACGTATGTAAACATATGTGAACCTGTCTGTCTCTTCCTTTCCGAATGGCTGTCTGTCTGGGCCTCCATGTCAATTGTATTTATTTATTTTATTTCACCTTTATTGAACCAGGTAGGCAAGTTGAGAACAAGTTCTCATTTACAATTGCGACCTGGCCAAGATAAAGCAAAGCAGTTCGACACGTCCAACAACAGAGAGTTACACATGGTGTAAAACAAACATACAGTCAATAATACAGTAGAAAAATTAATCTATATACAATGTGAGAAAATGAGGTGAGATAAGGGAGGTAAAGGAAAAAAAGTCCATGGTGACGAAGTAAATACAATATAGTAAGTTTAAAAAATATATATATATATAAAATTAATAATAATAATAAATAAAAAAATGAAAAAAATGATAACAAGACATATTCATCTTTATCCCTCAGAGGCTTGAAATAGTCATTTAAATAATAATTTCTGTCTGTAAAATATTACATTCAATGAAGATGATATCTTGATAGTACGTTTATGGAGGTCTGTACAAATCCTGGGGTTATGTCTAATAGTAGACCTACGAGTCATTTGACAATGATAATTGATAGTCATAAGTATTTTACAGCACAGTAAAGAATGAATGCAGGATATGGATGAGGGACAATGGGATTCATAAAAATACTAACTCATGCACGTTTGGACTCTTATTTTCGCCACTAGATGGAAACACTTGACCGGTTAAGTATCCAGTAAAAACAATTCTGTAACTTTTGTGCTTTATGCTTTTTAGCCGCATCATTTTATGACATTTCATGGAAAACATCATTGAACAGTCACACAACCACATATCTGTGGACACTAGAGTCTATTCCACTGTAAAAGTTATTCCATATCCACATTCTTTCACCTTGGAATGAAGAGTAATTCCATTGGAGAAAAAAAAAGGGTTACACTCCATAACTTGTTGAATATATGGTTGATAGACTCCTGTTGCTTTTCCCCCCTACTTCTATGGATTTCTATTTTTTGGAGCATAGGGCATAGACTGAAATTCAGAAAACCTGGAAGTTAAAATATCATTGGTAAGAACAAGAAAAATTACAAATTAGGAAAATAATATTATTTTGTAGTTTCTTAAAATAAAATATTGACTTGATACAGTCAAATTACCGTTGTACAACTGAATGCATTCTACTGAATGTGTCTTCCGCATTTAACCCAACCGCTCTGAATCAAAGACGTGCGGAGGGCTGCTTTCATCGACACCCACATCGTCTTCCCAGATGACTGTATCAGGAACCACAGAATGACAAAGTTCCTTTGACTTACTGAGATATATATATATACACACACACACACACACACACACACAGTGGGGCAAAAAATAATTTAGTCAGCCACCAATTGTGCAAGTTCTCCCACTTAAAAAGATGAGAGGCCTGTAGTTATCATAGGTACACTTCAACTATGACAGACAAAATGAGAAAAAAAATCCTGAAAAATACATTGTATGATTTTTAATGAATTTATTTGCAAATTATGGTGGAAAATAAGTATTTGGTCATCTACAAACAAGCAAGATTTCTGGCTCTCACAGACCTGTAACTTCTTCTTTAGGAGGCTCCTCTGTCCTCCACTCGTTACCTGTATTAATGGCACCTGTTTGAACTTGTTATCAGTATAAAAGACACCTGTCCACAACCTCAAACAGTCACACTCCAAACTCCACTATGGCCAAGACCAAAGAGCTGTCAAAGGACACCAGAAACAAAAGTGTAGACCTGCACAAGGCTGGGAAGACAATCTGCAATAGGTAAGCAGCTTGGTTTGAAGAAATCAACTGTGGGAGCAATTATTAGGAAATGGAAGACATACAAGACCACTGATAATCTCCCTGGATCTGGGGCTCCACGCAAGATCTCAACTCAACTCGTCGTGTTTGGAGGACAAAGAATGCTGAGTTGCATCCAAAGAACACCATACCTACTACTGTGAAGCATGGGGGTGAAAACATCATGCTTTGGGGCTGTTTTTCTGCAAAGGGACCAGGACGACTGATCCGTGTAAAGAAAAGAATGAATGGGGCCATGTATCGTGAGATTTTGAGTGAAAACCTCCTTCCATCAGCAAGGGCATTGAAGATGAAACGTGGCTGGGTCTTTCGGCATGACAATGATCCCAAACACACTGCCCGGGCAACGAAGGAGTGGCTTCGTAAGAAGCATTTCAAGGTCCTGGAGTGGCCTAGCCAACCCCACAATCTTTGGAGGGAGTTGAAAGTCCATGTTGCCCAGCAACAGCCCCAAAACATCACTGCTCTAGAGGAGATCTGCATGGAGGAATGGGCCAAAATACCAGCAACAGTGTGTGAAAACCTTGTGAACACTTACAGAAAATGTTTGACCTCTTATATACCCTTTGTTGGCAATGACAAAGTATTGAGATAAACTTTTGTTATTGACCAAATACTTATTTTCCACCATAATTTGCAAATAAATTCATTAAAAAAAAATCATACAATGTGATTTTCAGGATTTTTTTTTTCTCAGTGTCTGTCATAGTTGAAGTGTACCTATGATGAAAATTACAGGCCTGTCATCTTTTTAAGTGGGAGAACTTGCACAATTGGTGGCTGACTAAATACTTTTTTGCCCCACTGTATATATATTCATAGAGTGTAGCAAGCAGTGTGTTCCAAACAAGCCTCAACTAAAACGTCAATAGACCACCACAAGAGGCACTTATCTTGCTCCCAAACTCCAAACAAACGGACTCAAATAAAACAAATGATTAAATGAATCCATGGTCCAAAAGTGATAGAATCTCCTCAAACATTGACATAGGACTTATGCACTACAGGTGAGGCCCACATGTACATGTCGACCGTCCAGTGTTTACTGACCAGTTAGAAAAGGGCCGAAGGTTAAGAAGAGGAGAGTACCCAGACAAACAACACAACAGACTGGGAAAGAGTCCAGCCGGGCTCAAAACACTGTTGTGAGAGAACCCAACCAAGCTCAACACCCTGCACACTGTCCACCTGGACAGATTGTCGACCTTTGGACCATTTCATATAAAGACAGGGAATGGACTAGAGCTTCTGTAACAACATACACAGTTCTATTTTGCACTTATCTTCTCATTTGAGATAGAGATGCTACAATGTGAAAGTTTCTGGGGACAAGTTTCGACTCTCTTTCATAACCCTGTATGAGAGAGACGAAACAGCAAAGAACTTAATCAATGTCCTCTGAGTTTTTAACACTGGACAAAGGATGATCAGGCAATTCTACCACTTTTCATCCTCTTATCTCCAGCACCAACCCAGTGTCTACATACTGTACAGTCCCTCCAGAAACCCTTTGACTTTTCCCACATTGTTGTGTTACAGGCAACACTTTAAATTGATTAAAAAATAGATTAGTTTTTTTGTCACTGGCCTACACACAATACCCCATAACGTAAAAGTAGAATTAGGTTTATGGAAATGTTTACAAAAATGAAAAGCTGAAATGTCTTGAGTCGGCAAGTATTCAACCCCTTTGTTATGGCAAGCCTAATTGATTTCAGTAGTAAAAATGTGCTTAACAAGTCACATGATAAGTTGCATCTCTGTACTCCTCACATACAATTATCTGTATGGTCCCCCAGTCAAGCAGTGGATTTCAAACAGATTCAACCACAAAGACCTGGGAGGTTTTCCATTGCCTTGCAAAGAAGGCCACCTATTGGTGGACATTGAATATCCCTTTGAGCATGGTGAAGTAATTCATTACACTTTGGATGGTGTATCAATACACCCAGTCACTACAAAGATAAAGGCGTCCTTCCTAACTCGGTTGCCGGAGAGGAAGGAAACCACTCAGGGATTAAACCATGAGGCCAATGGTGACTTTAAAACAGTTAAAGTTTAATGGCTGTGCTAGAAGAAAAGTGAGGAGGGATCAACAACATTGTAGTTAATCCACAATACTAACCTAATTGACAGAGTGAAAAGAAGGAAGCCTGTAGAGAATATAAAATATTCCAAAACATACATCCTGTCTGCAACAAGGCACTAAAGCAATAATGGAAAAAATGTGGCAAAGCCATTAACATTTTGTCCTGAATATAAAGTGTTATGTTTGGGGCAAATCCAATACAACACATTACTGAGTACCACTCTCCATATTTTCAAGCACAGTGGTGGCTGCATCATGTTATGGGTATCCTGGGGAGTTTTTCAGGATAAAAAATAAACGTAATGGAGCTAAGCACAGGCAAAAATGCTAGAGGAAAACCTGGTTCATTCTGCTTCCACCAGACACTGGGAGATGAATTCACCTTTCAGCAGGACAATAACCTAAAACACAAGGCCAACTAAACACTGGATTTGCTTACCAAGAAGACAGTGAATGTTCCTGAGTGGCCGAGTTACTTAAATTTACTTGAAAATCTATGGCAAGACCTAACCATTCTCAACAACCAATTTGATAGAACTTGAAGAATAAAAAATAATAATGGGCAAGTGTTGTACAATCCAAGTGTGGAAAGCTCAGAGACCGGAAAGACTCACAGCTGTAATCACTGTCACGCTCGTCGTAATGATGAGACCAAGGCGCAGCGTGAGTAGAGTTCCACATTATTTTAATAAACCGAAACTCACTGAACAACCAACAACCAAACGAAACGTGATGATACTGTTGTGCACTCAGACAACTAAATGTAGACAAGATCCCACACAAGAAAGTGGGAAAAAGGGCTGCCTAAACTGTGGAGCGCACTGGAGGCCTGATGTGTGGGACCGGTACAGGTGGCAGCGAGCTGATGACACGCACCTCAGGGCGAGTGCGGGGAGGAGGCACAGGACATACTGGACTGTGGAGGCGCACTGGAGACCTGATGCGTGGGACCGCTACAGGTGGCACCAGGCTGATGACACGCACCTCAGGGCGAGTGCGGAGAGGAGACATAGGATGCACTGGACTGTGGAGGCGCACTGTAGGTCTAGAGCGCAGAGCTGGCACAACCCTTCCTGACTGGATGCTCACTCCAGCCCGGCAAGTGTAAGAAGCTAGCACATGACGCACTGGGCTGTGAAGGCGCACTGGAGACCTGATGCGTGGGACCGGTGCCACCTAATGACACGCACCTCAGCACGCCTGCTCTGCAGCGCTCTCAACGCCAGCACCTCTCTCTGGAATCTTGCGTCGAGCTCCTCACTCGACTCCCTTACTGGCTCTGTTTCACTCCTCGGCTCCGCCGACTGCTCCATGTGCCCCCAATTTTTTTGAATTGGAATTTCTGTGGCCTTCCTCCCCGACATCGTTGCTGTCCTCTCATGCTCCTAGGCGACCCCCGCCAAGGAAGGCAATCCTGTCCTGCCAGGATTTCCTCCCAAGTCCAGGATCCCTTCCCATCCAGGATCTTTTACCAAGTCCAGGATACTTCCTCCTCCTGGGCACGCTACTTGGTCCATTTTTGGTGGGATCTTCTGTCACGCTCGTTGTAATGATGAGACCAAGGCGCAGCGTGAGTAGAGTTCCACATAACTTTAATAAACCGAAACTCACTGAACAAAAACAACAAACAACCAACCAAACGTGACGCTACTGTTGTGTACTCAGGCAACTAAATGTAGACAAGATCCCACACCAGAAAGTGGGAAAAAGGGCTGCCTAAATATGATCCCCAATCAGAGACAACGATAAACAGCTGTCTCTGATTGGGCACCATATCAGACCAACATAGAAATACCCAACAAAGAATGCCCACCCCAAATCCCACCCTGACCTAACCAAATAGAGAAATAAAACAGCTCTCTAAGGTTAGGGCGTGACACACTGCCAAAGTTTATTCTACAAAGTAGCGATTGACTCAGGGGTTGAAGACTTATGTATATAAGATATTTCTGTATTTCATTTTCAATACATTTGCTTACATTTCTGAAAACATGTTTTCACTTTGTCATTATGGGCTATTGTGAGTGAGAAAGAACATATAGTTAATCCATTTTGAATTCCGGCTGTAACACAACAAATGGTGGAATAAGTAAAGGGGTATGAATACTTTCTGAAGGCACTGTATGTGAAAACAGTATGTTTCATGATCTGTGGTTAAAAATATAAGAAAAAGGTCCAAAGAAATGCTTCCCTGCAGGAATTCAACCTTTTTGAAGGAATTGTGCAGGTGTCCTGCAGGACATGTTCCTTATGCTCCAGCAGGACTCCTGTAGGAGTATGTTGAAAATCCTGCTCAAACATGACACTTTCTGCAGGAATACTACGGGACCACACCCTGCAGGATTTTGATATTCCTGCAGGATATGGCAATACCTGCAGGACCAAGTAGATTGCTGCAGGATCCCTGCAGGATTTTGATATTCTAGCAATATATGGCAATTCCTGCAGGACCAAGTAGATTCCTGCAGAATTAATGCAGGACTGAAACCTTTAGGATTTTGATATTTGTACAGGATATGGCAATACCTGCAGGACCAAGTAGATTGCTGCAGGAATCCTGCAGGACCTAAACCTGCAGGATTTTGATATTCCTGCAGGATGTGGCAATTTCAAGTTAACTACAGGATTTGAGATACAGTATGTTGTGACAACAGAGAAAAGATACTTTTGAAATATAGTGCAATGTCAGACATTTCAACTCAGCAGATGAGAAATGTAACAAATGACAATGTCCACATACAATAAATATAATGAATGCTATTTTTATTTGATATCAACACATGTGATAATGGTTTCAGTAGGCCCACAGTTCAGTCAATGTAATAATGTTTATACAGAGCATCTGGAAAGTATTCAGACCCCTTTACTTTTCCCACATTTTGTTACGTTACAGCCTTATTCTAAAATGGATTCAGTAAAAAACGTTCCTCATCAATCTACAATACCCCATAATGACAAAGCGAAAACGGGTTATTAGCTATTTTTGCAAATGTATAAAAAATTAAAACAGAAATACCTTATTTACATAAGTATTCAAACCCTTTGGTATGAGACTCGAAATTGAACTCAGGTGCATCCTGTTTCCATTAATCATCTTTGAGATGTTTCTACAACTTGATTGGACTCTACCTGTGGTACGTTCAATTGATTGAACATGATTTGGAAAGGCACACACCTGTCTATATAAGGTCCCACAGTTGACAGTGCATGTCAGAGCAAAAATCAAGCCATGAGGTCGAAGGAATTGTCTGTAGAGCTCTGAGACAGGATTGTGTCGAGACACAGATCTGGGGAAGGGTACCAAAACAATTCTGCAGCATTGAAGGTGCCCAAGAACACAGTGGCCTCCATCATTCTTAAATGGAAGAAGTTTGGAACCACCAAGACTCTTTCTAGAGCTGGCCACCCGGCCAAACTGAGTGTAACAGTATAACTTTAGACCGTCCCCTCGCCCATACCCGGGCGCGAACCAGGGACCCTCTGCACACATCAACAACAGTCACCCACGAAGCATCGTTACCCATCGCTCCACAAAAGCTGCGGCCCTTGCAGAGCAAGGGGAACCACTACTTCAAGGTCTCAGAGCAAGTGACGTCACCGATTGAAACGCTATTTAGCGCGCACCACCGCTAACCAGCTAGCTGTTTCACATCCGTTACATGAGCAATTGGGGGAGAAGTGCCTTGGTCAGGGAGGTGACCAAGAACCCGATGGTCACTCTGACCGAGCTCCAGAGTTCCTCTGTGGAGATTGGAGAACCTTCTAGAAGGACAACCATCTCTGCAGCACTCCACCAATCAGGCCTTTATGTTAGAGTGGTCAGATGGAAGCCACTCCTCAGTAGAAGGCACATGACAGCCCGCTTGGAGTTTGCCAAAAGGCACCTAAGGACTCTCAGACCATGAGAAACAAGATTCTCTGGTCTGATGAAACCAAGATTGAACACTTTGGCCTGAATGCCAAGCATCACATCTTGAGGAAACCTGACACCATCCCTACAGTCAAGCACGGTGGTGGCAGCCTCATGCTGTGGGGATGTTTTTCAGCGGCAGGGACTGGGAGACTCGTCAGGATCGAGGGAAAGATAAAAGGAGCAAACTACAGAGATTCTTGATGAAAACCTACTCCAGAGCGCTCAGGACCTCCGACTGGGGCGAAGGTTCACATTCCAACAGGACAACAACCCTAAGCACACGGCCAAGACAATGCAGGAGTGGCTTCCGGACAATTCTCTGAATATACTTGAGTGGCCCAGCCAGAGACCGGACTTGAACCAGATCGAACATCTCTGGAGAGACCTAAAAATAGCTGTAGCAGGAAGTGTCAGAACTCTGTGGCTTTCCAATATTTGAGCAAATTAATTGCGCATGGTGGTCTTGTCACATTTACAGGTGGTTTTGTGGCAAGCAATCTTTTGTTTATGCACTCTATTTCTCTACCAATGTACCAGGACTCAGGGTGATATTTGGACTCAGGGTGATATTTGGACTCAAACCACAAACCAACATATGCCATATAAGATGCCATGCTTGTAATCAAAAGCAAACCCTGCAATCATGTTGAAAACAGTAAGAAACATTAAAGGAGATGGGCCCTTAACACCATGTATGATGTTCCCTGACTATCACCAAGGCAACCTCTCTGAGGTGTTTAGTGTCTGTGTGTGGTTCTGGCTCACTCTCAAGCGGATACCAGTGGTGTAAAGTACCTCTTAAATGTAAAGTCCCAATATTTGGGGACCCTACTTGATTTTTTAAACATTTAATGTAGTCTGGTATGAGAACAGAAGCATCTATCTGCAAAAGCATGGTGTCTGCAGAAAGCTGAGTATCTTGGCTATTGATCTGTGCCTTAAAATCTTTGGTGTGAAGTATTAGCATATGGGCATATGAATGTTTAAGGACAGGCCGAGTCGATGACTTCATTTACATACAAGCAGTATTTTACTGGATTACTTTTACTTGAGTCATTTTCTATTAAGGTATTTCTACTTTTACTCAAGTATGACAATTGGGTACTTTTTCCACCACAGGCAGATACACTCTAGTGAACCCATTACCCTTGTTTACCACTTCTCCTTTGTGATAGCACCAGTAGCCCAAACCACAGCCCCACAAGAATGATGTGCTTTGCTCTTAGGTTTGGGGGAACTTAATTAACTATGACTTTTAGGGGCCAGATGTGAAAGGGAGAGGACTTGAATATTGGAACGCCTTCCTCATTCCATGAGAGTGAAAGGTTCATTAAATTAGTGCCATTAAGGGCATATATTGACTTGTATAGTGCACCATCATAAATGTAATCTGTACTATCTGGGCTGCTCTTGGACCAAGAATACTTATATTCTAATGCGTTACAGAATTTGGGATCTGATAACTTTTCCTCTAGTTGTTTTTTTACTGACAATTTCATAAACACTGATCCACTCTTGACAAGAGATGGCATATCCCCAGGGAGGCAAGCACATGATGTGCAATGATCTGGCACTTCACTGCCAAAGAAATACTGGCATGTTGGACAAATATACTGCATTTCAAAAGTGTCATTACAGTCAAAATACTTCATAAACCTGGCTGTTGGGAATGTCGATTTTCCCCTTTGGACAACGGAGATGTATAATGTCCAATAAATTACTGAGAGCTATCTTGGTGGTTGTGTATCTTAGAGCATAACATAGTATTGAGAACAGAGACTCATCTTCCGTCATTTTTCTTTTGGATAGATTTAGCCTTTTCTCCCCCCTCCTTGTCCTCTGACTTGATTTATGATGTCCCTGCCTTGTCCATATGTGTTGTCTCCACCTGCATTGTTTCCCTGCAAAGCACAACGGATACCCAGGTCAGAAGGAGGCTTATAGCCATAGTGTTAACATGAAGGAAGGCAGATCACTCAGAAACAGACAGTGGATAATAATGAAACAGCCAACAAAAAAACTGATGCTTGCACCTGTCAGTCATCAACCTAAACTTTGGTATTATTCCCATATATTGGGCCTACCCTGTAGTCTTGTGGTTCAAGTTTATTTTTTGAAGTCAGAAGGTTGGTTGTTCGATCCTGGCCAAGCCATACCAAGTTTTTAGAACATGTGACCATATGAGTCTCTGTTAGGCACTCCGCATTAAAGATATTGTACGGTGGATATTTTAAACACCATCCCCAAATATCTGACCAGTTGAGGATCTACAATCTCAAATCTGCCAACTTCTAGGATGTCTAAGTGTTCATTGCAGTTATTTTTGCCACTAAGGTTGTGTTTCAAGTCTCTTCTGTGTCCAATTCCCTACTGTTTTGATGGTGTCAGTCTACCTTCTAAGTTCATGCTATTTCAATGGCTATGTTGTTTTACCAGAGTGGATGGACGCTGGCGGTCTTTGGTCGATCGACGTCGCTCTTGGACGAGCTGTCCTGTGTGGAAGAGCCATGCATGTCAGGTAACTGTGGCAACTGTCAGTAACATTTCAGAAAGGAGTGAGTGTATAGTACTGCTGTGCTGTTTCTCTGAGTGGAATACTTACTTGTAGCCATGGCTTGTAAGTCGTTTTCCTCTTCCAATCTAAGGAGGGTAGATGATGAGATGATTAAGGATACCTCAGACAAAATCCAACCAATTGTTATTGTCAGAAGACAGTTTTGATATAGACTGTTTTAACTCCATATAGGTACAATCGATTCGTTATGAATGTCTGAAGAATCATGCAGTAGCTACCTTTCTTGTTGTTGACCTGTGGCTATCTCCTTTCCGTCCGTCTTGGGACTGGCGTGGGTTCTTGGGAGAGGTAGGCCTTCAATTTCAACTAGGCCTATAGGCTAGATGACATGAATGGGCAGAATAGGTAAGAGGGCATTGAAAATGAGTTTAAAATAGTTTACCAAGATACTCAGAATAGTGTTTCCCCTACGATGGCAGTAGGCGTGGCCAATGGCATGGTTTTAGATGCATTTTGCTGTATTAAAGGGGGTTAGAGGCCCATCACAACTACTCTCCTACTACAGTCCTATCTCACATATACACTTCCATGCCCACGAAGGTTCTAGTATCAGGCAGGGCTATGACTACACCAGTGAGAGGAACCATTTAAGTTCCTGCCTAGAAACAGAGATGTATTTGCTGTCTAGATGTGTAAGGAGTTGACACCGCCTATTAGAAGGTTATGAATGTATGTGCTTGTGTAATCAATCGTACCTTGTCTTTGCAGTTGTATGACCCAGTGGGTGAATAAACTTGGTGTGAGCTTTTTCTAGTTGGCCATTTGAGTTCTGAGAGAGAAACTGCAGTTTCCTGCAATTCTACACATTTCCCAATGGCTTATGTTATGTTATTATGCTACTAACATTTTTTGGGAGTTTGCAGGAAATTCTATTTTAATAATGGGCATGGTAAGAATTGACTACCAAAGTGCGGGTCATAATTTCCATGACATCTTCTAGCAAAATCTGAAAAGCGGTTCCTTCATTCATTTATTCCATAGGATACTTTTAGATTCACTTAAAATAAGGTCTGTGTTTCGTGTAGGCCTACACCACCTTGCCAATTTTATAACTGTAGATATCCATAGGACAAGGTAACTCTGATCAATATTGGCTAAATATAAGCAAAGATAATTTTTTGTAGAGTGGATTTATGAAAATATGTTGACAAACGTTACCTTATCCTAGTGAGATTTACACGGGTATCAAAACGCCGAGGCGGTTTAAGCCTGCACGAAACACAGACCTTATTTGAAGTAGATCAAGACATTCTCTATGGAAGACATTAATGGTAAAATAACGAAGGAACCCCTTTCAAGTTCAGCCGCAAGTTATTACAGGAATTATAACGCGTCAACTATTTCTCTCTAAACCATATACCTTTGACTATTACGAGCCTGCTGCTGCCTACCACCACTCAGACTGCTCTATCAAATATCAAATCATAATAAACACACAGAAATACGAGCCTTAGGTCAAATCCGGAAACTATAACCTCGAAAACAAAAAGTTTATTCCGTTCCGTAATTTATCTAACGGGTGGCAAATTAGGCGGCCCAAAATGTTGCATATACACTGACTCTGCGTGCAATGAAGGCAAGAGGTGACACAATTTCACCTGGTTAATATTGCCTGCTAACCTGGATTTCCTTTAGCTAAATATGCAGGTTTAAAAATATAAACTTGTGTATTGATTTTAAGAAAGGCATTGATGTTTATGGTTAAGTACACATTGGAGCAATGACAGTCGTTGATTGATTGTTTTTTTATAAGATAAGTTTAATGCTAGCTAGAAACTTACCTTGGCTTACTGCATTCGCGTAACAGGCAGGCTCCTCATGGAGTGCAATGTAATCAGGTGGTTAGAGCGTTGGACTGGTTAACTGTAAGGTTGCAAGATTGGATTCCCCGAGTTGACAAGGTAAAAATCTGTCGTTCTGCCCCTGAATGAGGCAGTTAACCCACCGTTCCTAGGCCGTCATTGAAAATAAGAACGTGTTCTTGCCTAGTTAAATAAAGGTGTAAAAGAAAATTGGCACCAAAAAAATACAGATTTTTGATTGTTATGAAAACTTGAAATCGGCCCTAATTAATCGCCCATTCCGATTAATCGGTCGACCTCTAGTCTGAACACTTTCCGAATCCACTGTATATTCTGCAGGATTCCTGCTGGATTGTTTTTGTGAAGGGATACCTGCATAATTCCTACATACAGGAATTGTCTTACAGGAAAGTTGCCCCAAAAATCCTGTGGGATATCCTGCAGGACTTCCCTTACAAAAAATTCTGCATGAATCCTGCAGAATATATATTTGGTGCAGGATTCCTGTAGGACTTCTTTGTAAGGGTGTAACCACGTTTCCATCCAATTTTTGTTCGAGTAAAGTCATACCGGTGAAAAAAATCACAACAGCTATGATGGAAGCAAGAAATGTGGTGGGATCTTTATGTGTCAGTAAAATAAATTGTGATTTGCAAATTATGGTGGAAAATAAGTATTTGGTCAATAACAAAAGTGTATCTCAATAATTTGTTAAATACCCTTTGTTGGCAATGACAGAGGTCAAACGTTTTCTGTAAGTCTTCACAAAGTTTTCACACACTGTTGCTGGTATTTTGGCCCATGGCATATTGCTGTAGAATGCTGTGGTAGCCATGCTGGTTAAGTGTGCGTTGAATTCTAAATAAATCACTAACCGTGTCACCAGCAAAGCACCCCCACAACTCCTCCTCCATGCTTCAGTGTGGGAACCACACATGCAGAGATCATCCGTTCACCTACTCTGCATCTCACAAAGACACTGCGGTTGGAACCAAACATCTCCAATTTGGATTCATCAGACCAAAGGACAGATTTCCACCGGTCCAAGGTCCACTGCTCGTGATTCTTGGCCCAAGCAAGTCTTTTCTTATTGGTGTCCTTTAGTAGTGGTTTCTTTGCAGCAATTTGACCACGAAGGCCTGACTCACACAGTCTCCTCTGAACAGTTGATGTTGAGATGTGTCTGTTACTTGAACTCTGTGAAGCATTTATTTGGGCTGCAATCTGAGGCTGTTAACTCTAATGAACTTATCCTCTGCAGCAGAGGTAACTCCGGGTCTTCCTTTCCTGTGGTGGTCCTCATGAGAGCCAGTTTCATCATAGCGCTTGATGTTCTTGAAATGTTCCAGATTGACTGACCTTCATATCTTAAAGTAATGCTGGACTGTCGTTTCTCTTTGCTTATTTGAGCTGTTCTTGCCACCATAATATAGACTTGGTATTTTAGCAAATAGGGCTATCTTCTGTATTCCACCCCTACCTTGTCACAAAACAATTGATTGGCACAAACGCATTAAGAAGGAAAGGAATTCCACAAATTACAGTTTAACAAGGCACACCTGTTAATTTAAATCATGAAGCTGGTTGAGAGAATGCCAAGAGTGTGCAAAGCTGTCATCAAGGCAAAGGGTGGCTACTTTGAAGAATATAAAATATATTTTGATTTGTGTAATACTTTTTTGATACTCAGTGATTCCATATGTGTATTTCAGTTTTGATGTATTCACTATTATTCTACAATGTAGAAAATAGTCAAAATAAAGAAAAACCCTGTAATGAGTAGGTGTGTTGACTGGTACTGTGTATATATACAGTATATTTTGTTTCCACTGTCGGGCTTCGACCCCTTGTAGTGGTATCATATACACATACACACAAGACATGGAAGAAATGTGTACAAGTGCAAGAAATTAGCTTTAAAACATTTCTCTCCACCAACAAGAGGGGTGTGAACAGTTTGGGGTCGCATGGGTTGGGAAGTGTTTTTTAAATTTTTTAGATTGGACAAGTTTGGCATTCATCACAAGTTTGTGTGACAAAACAAAACCATGCATAGAGTGGGAAATGCAATGCAAATACATTGAATGTGTTTTTTTTATCTGATACATGAGATCTTTAGCGCAAAAGTGTTTATGTGCACTACGTCATCACGGACAGCCTTCTCTCTGCAACAAGTCTGTTTTGATGGAAACAAACCTTTGGTGGGAAAATGTGCATATTGGTTTAATGCATATTTTATAACATTTGCATGAACATTTCTTGCAAATTGGATAGAAACCTAGCTTGTGACATCACAGGGTAGAGTAAAAAGTGTTTTTCAAAACTTTTAAAGTATTTCTAGCCAGAGGGAGGGTATTTTCATGCTCCCCACGTCACTGCGGATCTCAGATGTAATCGGCTAGAACTATATATTTTCTTTCTACAAAATGTAGAAATGTGCCGTTTTCACATGTTGGCATTGTGCTGAAGATAATGTAAATGAGGTTGAAAAGTGGTGGAATTGACCTTTAATCTTCATAATTAAAACACCAATTATAGTATAAAAATACAAGTCTCTAATACAGTAGACATTCACAAAATTGAACAAATAGCTAAAACATACATCTTTAACCTTGGTCTTAGTTATAACACATGGTAACAGACAGTTGGCTGTATACTGCTAATATACTTTAACACCCATAAAACAGGAGATTGAGAAAAGTAGTCTAGGTCTAATTCCAAACACAATGTACTCAATTCTTGAGCATTTGGTCCTACCATCATCAACTGACAAACTTAATAACCAGGAAACTTGTAGTAAACTTGCATATAATCTTGGACCTCGAGAGCTGAAGATGTGCACCCCATCCACTTCAGAAGGATGCTATGAGTTTTGTGGTTGGTCATTGAGATGCACTCTGGGATGTGTAGTCCATTTGGAGTCAGGAGCTGTAGGCAGACTGGCTGTCAGGGTCAGGTTCTGTCTCTGGGTCTGGGGTGACCTCATCTCCTGCAGGGCAGATGGAGAGCTGGGTGAGGCGTTCCTCAGACTGCAGAATGTGGGAGGTCCACTCCTGACACACCTCCTCCATGGAGGGGCCGCTGCCCCCGTACTCCTGGGGGAGGATGTCTTTGGAGAAGAAGCCACTCAGCGTCTCTTTGAAATTACTGCCGTGCATGTGGATCTAGGTGTAAGACAGAAGGGAATTGACATGAATTAGTATCACTGTTGTCATGATCAACATTGTCATCAGAGGCAGCATTATCATCATTATCATAATGGGTTATAAGCACCTGCTCTAAACAACATCTGAGGTCACTATCATAATCTCCATCACTCCTGTTGACAATGTATGAAAGATGTATCCAGGTGAAGCAAAAGTCATAGTGCAAGAACATACGAATGGTGACTGACCCGCTGTTTGATCTTATCAGTCAGGAATGGACGGATCATGGTGAAGACGGGTCTGAAGAATATGGGCTCATTGATCAGATGGATCCCTCGCACCTTCAGAGGAAACGAGTCCTGACAAGATCACATTTACACAGAGGCTTATTACAGTATTATTATTACAGGCTTATTCACAGTATAGCTATTGAGTATGTAGCTATATTCTGTAAGATTAACATGAGATGTCTGCAATACAGATTACTCTGGATCCAGACCTAAACCTAACCTTCAAAAGTATTGATCATTCTAAGATTATTTCTGAAAGCAGAGGGGCCCTTTAAAAACAACAGTACTGGGTTCTGTTCATTAGGCACCAAACTAAAGAAAACAGACTGAAACAGGGTGGGACTACTGTGTGTAACAGTGATAACGCCAAGTAAAACTAAAATTATAACTTAAAAACACAAAATATAAATATTCATTAACAAACTTATATAACAAAACCATTTTTGTTTTCAGTAGCAAAACTTTAAAAAACATTTTTCATTGGTTTCCTAATGAACACAACCAAGTTCAACTAATAGCCTACCGTGAGCACAGAGGACATCATCTTTGCCAGGGAGGAGTTGATCTGTAGGGCATGAGCGAAGCACCATCCCTGCATGTCGAAGATGGCCTTCAGTCCATTCCTCTGGGTCTCGGTCTCCTGGACGATCAGCTCAGATGTGATCAGACTGACACGGAACACCTCGTAAGCTGTGAAATCTTTAGGGTTCCACTGACCTGAGGAGACAAGCCAACACATTGCAAATGACATCTCAAAATGACAACTTCTCAAATGGCCCAGTAGAGCAGGGTCCTCCAACCCTGTCCCTGGAGAGCTACCGTCCTGTAAGTGTTCACTCCAACCCTAATCTAGCACACTTGATTCAAACAATTAGCTGGTTGATAAACTGAATAAGGTTAGTTACAACTGGAGTTGGAGCAAAAACCTACAGGAGGGTAGCTCTCCAGGAACAGGGTTGGAGAGCCATTGCTGTAGAGTACCCCAATTCTAATCTTGACATCGAAGCCAGTTCAACTGCATTTTATAAATTATTCCCTTCTATTCAGGGACTGATTTAGACCTGACACCAGATGGGTGCAATTAATGATCAGGTAGAACAGAAAACTAGCAGTGCTCTGGATCTCGTAAGGTAAGATTTGAATACACCTACTATAGAGTATACTATATTAAGCCAAATACAGTAGGTATGCCACCTCACATAGCCCTGTGCCATGGGCCGATGTATCAAAATTAATAACGTTCAAAGTACATTTCAAGGTTGCTGCGTTGACGTTAGGGGAGCATAGCAGGAGTGAAACTTCGGCGCAATTCCATATGATTTAAGAGATTACGTTACCCCATTGTGGGCGGTAACTGTAGATGACAAGGTATCTTTATTCATGTCGGGAATTTAGTGAATTAAGGTAGCTTTATTCACATCAGGGGAATTTAGTGAAGTGCAGACTGCAACTCCATACAATTTAAGGTTGCTGCATTCACATCAGGGGAACACAGAAGGGGTGAACTTATGTGCAACTCCATATGAATTGATATGTGGCTCTGTTCACGCCAGGGGGGATGAGGAGGAGTTAACGACTTTGGTGAAAGTTCCACATGATTATTGCATTTTCATGTGTTCAGTAGCATCTATAAGTCACATGATTATGAACCAATGATACAGATTGTTCCTGATGTTGTGACATTCTCTACATAACTGGTGCTGTGAGATTATAATATCAGGATTCAAGGATGCTGTGATATTAGGATATCAGGATTCAAGGATGCTGTGATATTAGGATATCAGGATTCAAGGATGCTGTGATATTAGGATATCTGGACCTGCTTAAACAAAGCAATTGTAACAGTAGTAGAGCAAAGGATTGCAATACATGAGAAAATGAATGGCTGCAGTATTGCGGTTATGCGTTATGATGCATGGAATGCTAAGGCAAATATATGAAAGTGTGTATTCTTATTTTAAATGTATTTAGTTCTGTCCTTCAGCTGTAATTATCTATTAATGTTATTTATTATGCTATGGTTTGTGTGGAACCCAGGATGAGTGGCTGCTGCTTTAGCAGTAGCTAATGGAGTTCCTAATAAAATACTACAAGTACTAAATACTATATTAGGTGGTTTTATGCAGTGGTGCCATTTGCCTTGCCTGACACCGAGACCACACCATATAGATGAGGACTAACCTATCCTATAGATGAGCACTCTGCTGCCACTGAGGTCCCGGTCCCTCAGCACTCCATGGTAGTTATTCTGGAGGAGTCCCAGGACAGAGGACGGGTGCAGGTTGGCATTGATCTCTGGGCACTCTCTCCTCCAACGCTGGTAATTAATTAGTAGCTATAAGGATGGAGGGAGAGAGGAAGCGAGAGAAAGAAAGATGGGAAAGAAAACATATTTTAGATTGCAACAGAAAAATAGCCAGCGGTCAGCCTGTCAAATCATGTCAAGCTATTGAACCAAGCAGGACAATGAAAATTACATTCTGAAACGGGAGGATGGAGAACGATCTACACCTTTTACTTTTTCTGAGAGATTGCAATCAAAATAAAGAATAAAAATATCCGTCTCATCTACATTTCTTTAAGTCACTAGCTACGATTCGGAGGTAAGTTATTAATATAATATTTGGTCATTTAGAATTAAAAAAATGATATATAGACACACACAGTGACTTCGTTAAGTATTCAGACCCCTTGCCTTTTTCCACATATTGTTACGTTATAGACTTATTCTACAATTGATTAAATAAACATAAAAAATCCTCAGCAATCTACACACAATACCCCATAATGTTTTTAGAAATGTTTGCAAATATAATAAAAATAACTATTCAGACCCTTTGCTATGATACTCGAAATTGAGCTCAGGTGCATCCTGCTCCCATTGATCGTCCTGGCAGTTAACCCAGTACTTGGGAAAAACGCCTCTTTTCTAAAAACATTTCATTAAATAACGTTAACTTAAAAAGTGTTAACTGCGGTCACTTATTTCCCTTCATAGGCAAACAAACTAAGTGTGACCATCGTCCACATACATTTACCAAACTGTTTTTTTGTGTAGGCAATTGGACATTGTTCTTGGGGGCATCGACCCAACTCTCCTTCACTGACAGTTTTGATTCCAAGATCTAAACAACTGCTAAATACATTGAAAACGTGTCCTAAATAGTTTCATTTTACAATAGTTAACCCACCGCGGATACCAACCTTCAGTGACAGCTCAACATCAAAGTCTCTCGCTCTCAGAAACTTTATTAGAAAACTGTCCGACCAATTCAACCTGTCCTGCGGGTCGATGACGTCTTTCTGTGCCCTCTGTCTCAGTTGTAATAAATAACGTTGGACAACATTGGAGTCGTCGGGTAAACTATTTAGGTCTCCTTCGTAATAATTCTCCTTTACAGACATGTCGGAAATGTATGACATTTCCCGCCCACCACACACACAAAAGTAGGCTACTCTATGTCAAGGAGAATGGAGAAACTTCCGTTCATGCAGTCAGAATGCAACTGAAATCATTTCTGCTCTTTAACCCGCATGCGGCTCACCTATGCTAGGCCCTACTCACCGCTGTGCAACTAAGCAAATAATCGAAGCACGTGTCAACAAAGATGATGAAATCAAGGCAACTGTACAGCCTATTGGTGGTGAGGGGTGAACCTTTGTTTTCAAGTACTTCTCGACCTAATGTCTACTGCCATGATACGTTGCAACAAGGCAAGACAGTGGAAAACGTGTGCAGTGACTTGTGGAATAGGCCAACGAGCTGTTATTCATCTAAATAAATTGTTCTGTTATGCTACAATTCAAACACTTAATAACTCGGAGGGGGCGTGGTATATTGCCATTTATACCACTGTTAAAAGCTGTTCTAAGTCACGATGCAACACAGAGGCCCTGGATACAGCCCTTAGCCTTCGTATATTGGCCAATTACCACAAACCCAGTCTTATGAACTGGTTACCAACATAAAATAAATGTTTAGTCATTCCCGTGGTATATGGTCTGATCAGAATTCAGGACTCGAACCACCCAGTTTATCATACACAATACAAAAGTATGTGGACAACTGCTCGTCAACCATCTCATTCCAAAATCATGGGCATTAATATGGAGCTGGTCCCCCCTTTGCTGATATAAGCCTCCACTCTTCTGGAAAGGCTTTCCACTAGACGTTGGAACATTGCTGCGGGGACTTGCTTCCATTCAGCCACGAGCATTAGTGAGGTCGGGCACTGATGTTGGGTGATTAGGCCTGGCTCACAGTCATTGTTCCAATTCATCTCAAAGGTGTTCAATGGGGTTGAGGTCAGGGCTTTGTGCAGGCCAGTCAAGTTCTTCCACAGCGATATCAACAAACTATTTCTGGATGAACCCCGCTTTGTGCGCAGGGTTGTCATGCTGAAACAGGAAAGGGCCTTCCCCAAACTGTTGCCACAAAGTTGGAAGCACAGAATCGGCTAGAATGTCATTGTGCTGTAGCATTAAGATTTCACTTCACTGGAACTAAGGGGCCTAGCCAGAACCATAAAAAACAGCCCCAGAACATTATTCCTCCTCCACCAAACTTTACAGTTGGCACTATGCATTGGGGCAGGTAGCGTTCTCCTGGCATCTGCCAAACCCAGATGGTGAAGTGTGATTCATCACTCCAGAGAAAGTGTTTCCACTGCTCCAGAGTCCAATGGCGGCGAGCTTTACACCATTCCAGCCAATGCTTGGCATTGCATATTGTGATCTTAGGCTTGTGTGTGGCTGCTTGGCCATGGAAACCCATTTCATGAAGCTCCCGACAAAGTTATTGTGCTGACGTTGCTTCCATAGGTAGTTTGGATCTCGGTAGTGAGTGTTGCAACTGAGGACAGATGACTTTTACGTGCTACGCGCATCAGCACTCGTCGGTCCTGTTCTGTGAGCCTGTGTGGCCTACCACTTTGCAGCTGAGCCGTTGTTGCTCCTAGACGTTTTCACTTCACAATAACAGCACTTGCAGCTCTTGACGAACTGACTTGTTGGAAAGATGGCGTCCTATGATGGTGCCACGTTGAAAGTCTTCAGTAAGGTCATTCTACTGCCAATAGTTGTCTATGGAGATTGCATGGCTGTGTGCTCGATTTTTATACACCAATCGTCAACGGGTGCGGCTGAAATAGCCGAATCCACAAATTTGAAGGGGTGTCACACTATATATACAAAAGTATGTGATCTATTTGGTCATGGATCACTCCCCAAACTGAATTAAATACTTCCAGAGAATGAAAAGGCAGAGTGTACGGTTACAAAAGTGCCCGTAAAATGTTACTTTGTCTCTACAATCTGTCAGATAATTGTATCCTTTGGCATTCCACACAAGAGGGCGGTGCCATGTTGATCCGCATTTGCTGTAGCAAATAGGCATGGGCATGTTTTTTGGTGTCAAATCTGTGGCTGGCATTGGCCTATACAATACATTTTCCATTTATAGGAGAAGCATGGGAAGTTTCAGCCTGCCAAGCATGGGCACAAAACTACTACTTTGAGTAGCTATAAGAAGACATTTCATTGACACCTCCCTCTGCAAAAGAAACCAAAATGTATAGGAAAATATTCACAACAGTCTACATTCAAACATTATAGAATGTCCTCACGAGGTCATAGAAACAGCAGCACCTGCTGGACAAAGAAAGTACAGAAGAGAATGAATAAAATAGGAAATAAACAAGTATAGAAGGATGGAAATAAAGAGCTACGAGTCCAGTCATTTTTTTTGTTAGATATTTTTTTTAAACTCAAAAACAGAATTACAGGGTCAGGGAGACGATCCAGACGCCTAAGTTAGCAGAGAATGCCGACGAGTACTCATGACGAGTACTCCTTTAAGGTTGTAGTTACAGTGACCAGAAGTACAGGGTACGATGACAGTACATAGGGCATGTCCAAAAACTGAAACATAAAACAAAGCTCGCGGGGCACATGGGACATGTAATGGTCGTCCGTTTCATATAATCCATACAGGGTCTTTATTTAAGTCTTTATAACGTTCTAGGCATAAGGGAAACATGGTTTACGTTTCACAAAACATTCTAAAGAGCTTTGTTTTGGTCCAGGCTTTTGCTACAGTAGATTCCACTCTTCTTCCATGGGAGGATCCATTTGAGTGACAGCTCTGAGAGATTCAGTGATCCAATGAGAAGAGACAGGGGAATGGGTCCAGTGCCACTCCAATCTTAGCATTCATAGATCAGCTGGATCATACTCCAAGCAAGGTAAGTGTGTGTACAGGGTATGCTTGTAAGCAGGGTGTGTGTAAGCACTTCAGAGTGTGTGTATATTTACAATATCTTTGTGTGTGGGTCCTCCATATCACTCTCTCAGGGGTGTGACGTTACATTAGGAATGTAACAAAAGGGTAAATATTTGCTTATTCCCCCACTAGGTCCATTGGTTGACCTAGAGAGGTGCAGTCTTCAGACCTGTAGAGACCACAATATCTGAAAATGTAACAGAATGGCATCACCATC
Organism: Oncorhynchus clarkii lewisi; assembly: GCF_045791955.1. Lineage (NCBI taxonomy): Eukaryota > Metazoa > Chordata > Actinopteri > Salmoniformes > Salmonidae > Oncorhynchus > Oncorhynchus clarkii. The sequence continues at coordinate 14,933,934 of NC_092174.1, read as the reverse complement.
TTAACAACGGGCGGGGGACCCAAGGTCGCACAGGGTGACTCGTTACTAGTTGTGCCCCATCTTTCTCGTTTTCGTCAGGAAAAAAACAAATGAATCGCTCGCTTATTCGGTGCCTATAATGGTTCTTATATAGCAGCTAAAGTGCACAAGTAGGTACACTTTTATGGCAAATCATTTATTTTTGTCAGAAATTGGACAATCGGATGAGGTGGAATCTAGTTAAATATTGACTCATTGATCTACAAAGCACTGAGGCCCAATGAAAATCAACAGTTTGCCCTGAGACACTGGGGTCCCCTCCTCCCTCGGGTACAAACATTGCTTAACACTTATTAAGACTTATTACAGGGATTACACATGGCCGTTATTGCTCACCAGCTCCATTCAAGTCTATGGACCTCTGTGGAGAATCCCATCTGAGCTGGGCAAGGCCGACAGGAAAGCTCAACCATAAAAAGACTGGGCATATCGCAAATGACACCCTATTCCCTATATAGTCCAATATAGCATGATACTTCTTGTGCACTATATCAGCAATAAGGTGTTACTTGGAACGGAGACACTAATAGATCACCATGTTGTCTTTTCTTGGTTCTCTCCTTCACCACATTATTTAAGACTAGTTCCCCCTAGACCACATTTAAGCTCCATCAGGCTTTCCATAATCACCATTACAGTTGACCTATGAACTACGAAATGCAGCTTGAGAAGTATGGGCCAAAACCTAACCTGAAAAATACTTGGGTTAACTCAAACCTTTGAACATTGTGCATTGATATCAATGGGAGATGAGTTATCTGGGCATATCAAGTTAGGATTCCGCCCTATACGATTGCTTATATCTTTACAGTGTTAGTAAATCTACCTGGTTATACAGAGTGGGGGTTAAAACCCTCAGGTGGCTTTTAGGAAGGGAGGGATTCTGGGAAATGGTTCTTACTCAGTCAGAGCAGAACACTTAAAGCTGAAACGCATGAAATGCATTCTAATATTCAAGTCTCCTTAGGTGAGCCAATGCAGACCCTTCTCTTTGGAGTCTTTATGTGAGCGCATACACATTGCATTTATTGGCTGGAGTTACTAACAGAATGATACATTCAACAAATCCCCCAAAGTGAGAAGTATCCGAGCTAAGAACACATCCAAGGCTAGGAATAAAACGTAAAAATAAAAAACTGTCTGGATGGAATGACTTAGATTTCTGCTACAGAGAAATATGCTGTTTTTCAGCAGAATTCAACAACTACTAATATTAAGGGCAGGTGAAGAGGCCAACCCCTGCACATCCCCAGATACACGTGACTCCTAACTGGCATTGGGTGTTCAGCCCTGCGGTCTAATGGGATGGCAAGGACCAGGAGTTTTCCAAACTGACACCTGAGCAGGAAAAACACTGGGCCCCAATTATAACAGAGTCAGTGGAAACTGACCCTACTGATAGAAGAGAGCTGGGCTTTCAGAAGAGACCTGGGCTGTGGTGCTTAGTGGACGCAAAGCACCACAACATCGCATATAGAACTAGGATGTCTAGAACAGACGTAGGGATCACAGGTGGCTGGTGGCACCTTAGGATGTGATTTTCTCTAGAAAAAAACTGTCACATGGCCAAGAAAAAGTAAGGGCCCTAATAGTGAAATATATTTTCTATAGATTGAATTTCTATCTACTGTGCATTATCAGGAAAAGGTGCTGCAGGATCAATCTGACGTCTGCATTGGCCGTGCAGCATTCTACGGTGACACGGCCTCTGCAGAAGTCCGGGCGTTCATACTTCTTGCGCTCCGCGGCGCAGCGCAGAGCTGTTGTAAAGGAAGTTGTCAAGGAAGTGAGTTTGTGTGTATGTAGCTATACGGAGCCCTCCGCATTGTTACAAAATTTGGGAGGCTCACGGTGAGGCGGTATGGAGCTCAATTTGGCCTCTGCGTGTCTCCGGAGACGCCGCAATTGCATCACACCCTCCATACTCTTGACCACATTTTCAGATCAAGCATAAAATGGGCTTTGAGTGAAGCGTTACACTTTGGAAGCACAGCCCAGCTCTCAATGGAATGTTTCAGATATTTGACTAGCTCTAAGAGCAATAGTCATTCATACACTCTGTCATTCTCACACCTACCAGGGCTTACTGAGAGAGACTGTGTTAGCTCACACTAGTAAATTAAAAGAAGACATCCTAGATTTGGCATGAAAGTAAACAATGCTACAGTTAAACCATATTGGTATAGGGGTTGTTCCATGTGATTTCAATCACTTTCTGACTGCACCCCGTTTGATTTGAACAAAACCTTTCATTCATGTTTGCCCATGGTGGAAGTGGTCAGAAAGTGACTTTTTGGACCTGAATGTCAAAGCATTCAGGAGATGGAGGTGCTCAAAGCTGACCCATTTTGCATACCCCAACCTTCCATGAGACGTCCACATCACTGGGGAAAAATAAACGGTTGAGTGTGATATCATTTGAAAGCTTACAAACAGGGTTGTCAAATGATATGATTTCATTTAAGAAAGTTCTTACATTTTCATTTACGCTATAACGTCTATCTAAAAATGTTGTACCTTAGACCAGTGGTTCCCAAACTGTGGGGTCGGGGGTGGGGGGGGGGGGGGGGGGGGGGGGGGGGACTGTCTGGCTTTCAAATTACTCTTGAATGCACAAGGTGCAATTTTGAAATTGGGTAGTGCATCATCAGTTTTCCTCGTCATTGCAGACCTCAGAGAGCTATTTATAACTTGTCAGAAATGTCCAGATCAACTAGTCTATGTCAGCTAACGTTTTTTTAGCTAGGTCTTTTAGCCCATTGATTTTGTTGTAATGTTTGAGTCACTCAGATATCACATGAACACGCAAAATATGTAGAACTGCAGGAAATTAGCTTAAAAATGGCCCAAAAAATCTTCACCCAATGGCAGAATGTATAGAATTACAGGAAATAAACTGCAAAATCCTCTCCGCCAACAAAAGGGGGTGTGAACAGTTTGTCAAGGAATGTGCTTTTGCCCATAGAAATAGACATGGGGGGGGATGTTCCCCAATGACGGGAGGCCCCCTCCCTATAAAAGGTTCTGAAGACCGGGAAGGGGTGGGCTTGTTTTAAGAGAATTGTCCAATCAGAGCCTCCTGAGGGTTTTTGAACATAATGTCATTTTAAAGGATGAGATGCCCTGAAGCACTGATCAGCCTTATATTCAGACCGACCCATACTAAACCATTAGAACAAACTCCTCTCCCCCTTACCAACAAGTTCTTGGAACAGTTATTTTTGGGCAACATTAGGCAGACACTTTAGCAGCCATTTCAAACCAGAACCTCCCCCATTTCACTACCAAATGTTTTAGGCATCTTTCCCCTCACATAAATAACAATTTAATTAAACAAAATAAAATAAAAACCAAGGTATTCGTGGAAGAACTTATCACACATGGAAAGGACAGCCACATCAATACAGTAATCGTCATCATCATGTTCATCAAAAAAGGTCATAAGAAAGTCTTGGACCAGACTGATTGCAGAGGAGTGTCTGATCACTGTTCAGAGTCCAACGCTCTCAGTCTTTTTTAGATTACATCATTTCTGATTAGCCATCTTGAAATCAACAGTCCGTTCCCCGTTTGTTCTTCCTGATATTTACATCAACATTTACACAGTCTTGGTGTTTTGTCTATGCCCCATGAAATATAAAAAACAACGGGTGACGTCAACTCAGCACTAAATGGTCCATGAACGTAACAAAACAAAGTGGCTTAAAAGTAGCTGTTCCAAGGTGTGTGTGTGTGTGTGTGATATTTGTATTTGTCTCCAATTGTTATCCTCTGTATACGCCTATATTCAAGTCTTTGTACTCTGTGTGTTGACGCAGATAGGCAGCTCTGTGATGGACTGATGAGGGGGCGGGTCATCAAATGATTGATGGACTGATTGATGGGGGAGGAGGGGGTGTATGCCCCTAGGAGGGACGTGGTCCTTTAAAGAGGTTCTGAACCCATGCTATGGATGCAATGGGTCTGGCCTGATGTCAGGTGTCATCGTCTGTGTCCTCCATGAGAACTTTGGTGTCCCGGGTCTTGGTCCTGAGGAGAGGAAGTTAAGTAGAGGGGAAAACACAGCCATACATTATTACCATACTGGGAAGCGAGGCGCGGTTGTCTCAGGGACACGCTGTAGCTTTGTGTGTATGTATGCATGCATGCCATTATATGTGTGTGGAGCAATTGTATAACCTTACTGGGAAGCGAGGCGTGGCCGTCTCAGGGACACGCTGTAGGAGCGTTTCCAGTTCTTCTTGCCCAGGCGGTTCCGGACTCCGTCCTCCTGGTCCATCATCTGCTCTAGCAGCGTCTGGTCGTCAGCGTTCAGCGGAGCCACTGAGATGTCCCTCACGGCACGGAACTCGCCACAGTTATTCAGGTGCTCGTTCTCCAGGCGGAAGAAGTTCCACACAAAACGCCTGCAGTGGAGCGGAAGAGAATCAAGTGAAATGTTGAGGTGTTTCACATTCATTTCATGTATGAAATACCATTGAGGGAGGTATTTAGTGGTTAAATGATCGCCTGTGAATCTTCAGATAATGTAATCTCACCTGAAGACCTCCAGAGGGGCTAGGATGGTAGCCACAATGTCTGCAGCTGACGGTGCACTGGCGGTGCTCAGGGAGAGGGGTATTGTCCAGGCAAAACGCAGCAGCACATCCTCCAGTATGGCACAGTAGTAGTAGGCCTGAACAAACACACACACCCATGTATTATCATCACATAACCACATATCTTCTGACATTACAGAAAAATAGTAGGCCTGAATATATTTGAACGATGATTTATTGCATTAGCAGACATCGTCTTATGGGTGTTATGGCCTAAAAATCATTCTCCATTTCCATTTTTTTCCCTAACTTCTGGACTATTTACGACATACATTTCTAAATAAGCTTTGTTGTACAATTAAGAGGTCAAATACACTGCATTTCAAACAGTCAACAATAATCTAAATGAATTCAGGGCTTGTGAAATTACACCTAGGCCTTCCACAACCATTAAACCAAATAATTATTTAATTATTTGATCAAAATAGTTGAACCTTTTTGTTGTTGTTGTTGCAATAATCACTGATCTGGCTTTCAGGTTTGTCTACAAAAATATTTTGTTACAAATTTAACCAGAACCATGTATAAAGCACATTCACTAATAATGACTAACCTCTTGTAGCAGGCATTAGAAAACCGGTCTCATAATCTCTCTAGCACAAGCCCACGAGCTAGTGAGTAGCCAGCTAATCTTTATGTTTCAAGGATCTATTTGCTAGTTAACAAGGCAGAACAGTTGAATTGTTATGAACACACCCTTCTGTCCTTCTCCAACTGTTTGAACAGCAGGCTAGCCTGTCCACTTTGTTCAGATGTTGAAATCAAGTGGCCTACCTTCTTTCTCAGAATGAGATCGAGCTGCCAATTCCTTATATAAATGATGTTTTATGTTTATTGCACATTTATAAAACACAGATTATAAACTGGGTGGTTCGAGCCCTAAATGCTGACTGGCTGGCAGCAGTGGTATAACAGACCGTATACCACGTGTATGACAAAATGTATTTTTACTGCTCTAATTACATTGGTAACCAGTTTATAATAGCAAAAAGGCACTTCTGGGGTTTGTGGTATATGGCCAATATACCACGGCTAAGGGCTGTGTCCAGGCACTCCGCGATGCAGCGTGCCTAAGAACAGCCCTTAGCCATGGTATATTGGCCATATACCACACCTCCTCATGCCTTATTGCTTAATTAGACAACTAGTATAACAGTCGGTGGCCAAAATGCTGCTAGCGGTACTGCAATGCCGTGCACGACACTGAGAATGAATTGTCCAGAATCAACGTTCATTGATACTCCTGTTTTAGTACTGTCTGCTCTGTGTGAACTTTGAGCAGTTGAGGGTATGATTAGAAAGGTTAACTTGTCCTCTGTTACAGTAAAATAATGTCTCAATGTGTTTGTGTCCATATGACCCATTCTGTTGGACCAAACCTCAAATACAAATAGCAGGTTGAAACCGCTTGTCAGAAAGGAAGACGTGATCTCTCATCTTTGTTGTGCGAGTGTCAGGGGCTTTGTGTGTGAGTGTAAACAGAGGAACAGGCGAAAGCGAGAGGTTTCACAAATTAGCCCAATGCGTTTCTATGGGCTTATTTCGGGCCTAAGCTTGTTGACTACCTTTGCGTCTTTGGGACAACTCCCATTGTTAGGGCGGAGACATGAGCATCTGGTCATTATACTCTGATCGTTGGTGTAAATGGAAAGGTGCGCAGAGCAGAGAAGGAACGAAGGAGACGAGACCAAAAAGACAATATGAGAACAATCGGACATAAACACTCATGAGAACAAAAAAATGATTATTGCGATACAGGCATTTGGAATATTGCACAGAAACATACATTCAAATGAGTTACATATCGACCAGCCCTACATCCTCTCTGTTCCTCTTTGAGGCATATGTTTTTCCCGAACTGTGTGTGTGTGTGTGTGTGTGTGTGTGTATTTCTGTATTTGGACGATTACCTCTACCCAACTTATATTTGTCATTTTGGTCGTTATGACCAAGAGGTGCACACTAACTTTCTGTGGGTAGACGATCTCCTCTCTGAGTATGGTGTTATCTCCTGCATTGCGGTCAAACAGGCCCCAGTCCATCTTCAGGTCCCACACCAGGGTGTAACAGGAACTGACTAATGAACAGCCAATCAGCAGGTAGAAGAAGATCTGGGTGTCATCATGACGCTCAGCTAGGAGGGGAGAGGCATAGGGGTCAAGGGTCATATTCAATCACTCAAATCACTGATCAATCAACAAAGCAACCGCTCAATCAATGATTCAAGCATTTGGTACGTAGTGCATATGTAGAAACTACAAACGTTATATTGCAAATACCATTACTGTACTAATCTCTCCTTGTTTGTTGTTCCATTGTTTGTGGATCCTCTCTCCTCTTATGAGAATCACTGGTATATGCATGTCAACCGGCGTAGTGGCCCAAAACAGTTCTGTACTTACGATATGTCATTTAGATCCCAGTCTAAGATGACTATAAACATTCTCTCCATACCTTTGTGGGTGCTGTAGAGGGCAGCGAAGGTGACCACAAAGAAGGTGGTGGAGTATTTCCCTGCGTTGACCAAGTGTGGGAAGGCCCGTTTGGAGTCGCGGTAACGCCGCAGGCACTGCACAAAGCGGAACCAGGCCGGCAGACACTGGATCACTGCCCGCACGCCATACGAGTACGAGTGACACACGCCTCCACCTATCAGAATACACATTGATTAGGAATTAACCAATACAATTCAGTTATACGAGTAGAAGTGACAAACACCAGCACCTATCACAAAGCACATTATCAGTCAACCAATAAAATCTGCCAAATACATTCCATTTAAATTCCTGTCTGTTAGATCGGACATAGAATTTATTTACAGGAATTTAATATACTCATGAGTTTTAGATGGAGTTGACTCCAAAACTTAACACCCATGCAAATAATAACATCAACGGGATAAAATGTGCTTGAACAAGGATAGGTGGTGGTGTGTATGTTTATTTGGACTGGATAGTGTTTGGAGTGAGCCGTCTGTGGACTTGGTTATGTTTGTTTGGACTCGAGTTCACTTTGTTTGGACAAAAGTCTTGAGGGTATGTTTAGTGTGGGCTTGTTTTGACTGAGATTTGTATGCTTGGATAAGGCTGCGTGTTGTGATGACAGAGAGTGAGAAAGAGAGAGATACAGAGAGAGGAGACAGGGATAAAGGAGAGGAAGAGAGAAATGAAAGTAGCCACCAGAAATGAGAAAAGCCCTGATTGTTGAGCTGACTGATTGATAGTCAAACTAACAAGCTTATTGTCCATTGAGCTTGGAGTGTGTTAGTGTGTGTGTGTGTGTCCGTTGCTTACTGTCGCGCAGTAGCCCGTCTTGTTGCTTCCAGTCGAGCTCAAAGCTGTAGAAACAGATGAGGTACTCCAGGTCCATCAGAACCACCCCTAGAGAGTTGAGCTGGTCGGCCAGCCAGAAGTCTGCAAACTCTACCCTGTGGAACGGGGCTGTCACCACACGGAACTGGAGGAGAGGGAGGGATAGGGAGAAATGTAGAGAGGTGGGGAATGGAGAGAGATCGTGTGAGAGAAAGATATATATATATATATATATATATATATATATATATATATATATATATATATATATATATATATATATATATATATATATATATATATATATATATATATATATACTGACTAAGGATGCATAGGACAACAAAGACAGAGCATTTGGCAACATAAAATGTCTATATTTTACCCCTTTCCCCCGTCATGATGACAGGCACATGTTCAGACATGTTCTGCGGCCATATAACATTTGACAGTGCACTTCTTCGGCATTCTGAGCGTCTCACCAGCAGTTTGAGGAGCCAGAAGCGTGACTTGTAGTAGAGGGTCTTGAAGGGGTTGATGAGGAAGAGGAAGAAGAAGCCGTAGAGGACCAGCGGGTTGGCCTGCATGGGCACCAGGATGGACTTGGAGAACAGACAGGACAGGATGCTCACACACCACAGCACCCCCAGGAAACCAGCAATCTATGTGGAGGAGTGGAGAGGCAGGTTAACTGATGTTGTAATTTGATTGAAAACGCCATCTATTCGTGTCATTCCGTTCTACTGCTTATTGCTTTGGCAACAGCTGATTTGCTCCCTTCATGCCAATAAAGCTAGTTTCAATTTGAGACAGAGAGGGAGAGAATTCAAGCAAATGACTTGATACTAATGCGAAAAGCTAGATTCAGTAACACTACACTAAATGTGACCATAAAAAGCCACATAGATAATATGAACGATAAGTAATAATCAGAACGATATGACTAAAACTCAACCAGTGTCCAACAACAAACTTCTGGGACCAGACTAATATATGCGCCATTCATAAGACGCTTTTATCCAAAGTTAGTTATGAGCGCATACATTTTACTTAAGAGTGGCCCCGGGAATCGAACCCAAAATACTGATGTTGCAAGCGCCATGCTCTCCCAACTGAGCCACACAGGACCAAACTCTTACCTCAAAGAGGTGCTGGTGGGAGAGGTTGTTGCGGGGGTTGAGCTCGAAGATGAGCACATGGTTGACCCCAGCCTGGCGCCAGCCATACGTGTTGATGCCCAGCAGGAAGAGGAACTCGATCAGCAGGAAGCCGCCGCGGTAGATCCTCACCAGTGGCCACACGTTGGCATTCTCTATCACAACCGCAGCTAGAGGGCAGGACGATTAATAACCCATTAATAACACATTAACGCCAGCTTTCCGTCAACAACTGAGCTGTCAAATCCTGAACTAGAGCACTTAGGCCCGTAGAAATGGGGAGGGAGGGAGGGATGACGGGCGTACCAGTGATGACGACGGTGACCATGAGGACGAGGAAGACGCCACAGTACAAGCCGACCCTAAAGGTGGTCCACGCCGGAGCAGGCTGTGCAGCACCCAGTGGGGGCACTCGTAGTCTCTTCATGGCTCTTTGTCTGTCTCCTCCCTCCAACTCTTGTGTTACCAGGGCCTGAGAGAGCGGTGGAGACACAGCGAGAAAGGAAGAGATTGTCACAGCTAAAAGTTCAAGACAAGATGATAAGCGAATAAAACTGAAATTATTATGGTACATTACTGCTAGCCAATGCTTTTCATTGATAAGAGGGGGGAACAAAATGGCTGTCCAATCCAGTACCTCAGTCTCAGAGATGAGCTGGGTAATCTTCTTGCAGGTGTAGAAGGGGGCCACCTCCACGTGGGCCACGCGCCACTCGGCTCCCCGCGACGTCTCCAGGATCTTATCATGCTTCTTCAAGATCTTACGGAAACCTGTGAAGTTCAGATTCTGGGGAAAGGAGAAACAGTTGAAGGATTATAATAGGAGTCTCCCAGAGAATTTTTAGGACGAAAACGTATTGCAATGGATCAGAAGGTGACACAGGACAACAAGGTTAGGGTTTGCGGTAGTGTCTACGGTTTGGTGATTAGGAGCTGGTACCTAACTTGGTAGTTCTGCAGCAGGATGAGGCTGAGGTAGTATCCAGAAGTAGTGTAGTATCTAGGGGTTGGATTGGTTGGTATACTGTATACCGGGGGTATTTGGAAAAAGCCACAGGATTGTTTTTCGATACCGTCAAAACTATTTCTTTGACGTTTTTTCAATATGTTGGACTATTTGTAGCTACCTTTTTAATACCTGGGGTCAACATGTGCAATATGTTAGGAGATAAAGCAGATTGAGTTCTTCATATCACCTGTTTCACATGATCTTACATTATGAAGCTTACTGTAGTTCCCCAGAACAGTTATGCCAGTCACGTGTTTGTTTGTAAATAGCACAATGGGAGAAAGCGAGAGCTGGTGAGTCCATAGCAGTCTATCTATTGTCGAGTCTCTGTTGTGCAGCGCACATGAGGTGATGAAGTTACAATTCAATTCACTACTAAATGTTTGCCATCAGATATCTTATAAAGGCTTTCTGCCAGAAGTCAAAGAGCTCTGGATGAGTTCTGTACAGCTGCCATTTTTTCCCTGTGCTTCCTACTAACGTTTTTTTTTGTCTCCTCCCCTCTGCTCCATGTACACATGCTGCTCTTCCTTCAGAAAAGCATGCATCACAACTTGGCTCATTTGCACAACTTCTCTCGTTCACATTCGCTTGTAAATGTCCACACTCACAGAAAGTTACATTTGGTAGCTACTAGCTATGCTTGTATAGCTTTATGGGCTGGATTTGCCCGTCTTTGCAATTAGTTTGTTCGTTTTTGCAAGTTAGCATTTAGCTAACAGCGTCAATGTGATTTCACTATTAGTTTGTGCTGCTTTTGTTAGTATTCTGGTAATAGAGGCCCAATGGGCTTTTCTCTTGTTTTTAGCACCCCCTTGTGTGCTATGCCGGTAATACCGTAAATTCCAGGATGAGTGAAGCACGGTTTTACAATATGAAAATCTGGATACCGCCCAAGGGTCTAACTTTGTAGTTGTGCAGCAGGATGGGGCAGTGTCAAAGGGGCAGTGTCAAAGGGGCAGTGTCAAAGGGGCAGTGTCAAAGGGGCAGTGTCAATGGGGCAGTGTCAATGGGGCAGTGTCAATGGGGCAGTGTCAAAGGGGCAGTGTCAAAGGGGCAGTGTCAAAGGGGCAGTGTCAAAGGGGCAGTGTCAAAGGGGCAGTGTCAAAGGGGCAGTGTCAAAGGGGCAGTGTCAAAGGGGCAGTGTCAAAGGGGCAGTGTCAAAGGGGCAGTGTCTAAGGGGCAGTGTCTAAGGGGCAGTGTCTAAGGGGCAGTGTCTAAGGGGCAGTGTCTAAGGGGCAGTGTCAAAGGGGCAGTGTCAAAGGGGCAGTGTCAAAGGGGCAGTGTCAAAGGGGCAGTGTCAAAGGGGCAGTGTCAAAGGGGCAGTGTCTAAGGGGCAGTGTCTAAGGGGCAGTGTCTAAGGGGCAGTGTCTAAGGGGCAGTGTCTAAGGGGCAGTGTCTAAGGGGCAGTGTCTAAGGGGCAGTGTCTAAGGGGCAGTGTCTAAGGGGCAGTGTCTACTAACCTGGTAGTTCTGCAACAGGATGAGACTGAGGTAGAACTCTGAGAAGGCCAGTTGCAGGTCTTTGATGTTGCGGTGTTTGCAGCGCTCCTGCTGGGACAGGTGGAAGACGGCCTTGCGGCGGCGACGGAGGCCCTGCATGCTGCTCTCCCGCTGGGCATCCAGTGAAGACTGCAGCTCATTCTGCAGCGTGGCGAAACGGCGCTGGGCCTCGGCTAGCTTTTCTGAGAGAGGGAGAGGAAAGAAGAGCGGGAGATAGACGAGAGAGGGGGGCAGGGTCATGGGAAGAAGGGGAGAGAGAGGGAGATTGAGTAAGAGAGACAGGGAGATTGTGTAAGAGAGAGGCAGTCTGATTCATTCTCTGTTGCCTAACTATTGGTCTTTGGCAGGAAGATTCAGTCCCTAAGGGATTCATGTTTGTCTTCTAACCAGATGGGCTATTAGTGGCCTAGACCTGTGGAGGAGAATGTGACTGTTTGCTAGTAATGCAATGTGAATGTGCTGTTGTTTTTTTGTACAATCATTGAAATAGGCTAGCTAAGTAGAGAAACAAACTGTGGTTTGGTTATATCAGGTGCATGAAATCGAGCATCATGCACAGTTACCAGAGTAGAATGTGTTGATTTTGGCCAGCTCCTTCTCACACGTCTGAAAGAACTTCTCCTCAAACTTGGCGTAGTACCTCTTGACCGTGTCCTCGTCGGTGACTGGAAAGACAGGAGAAGATTTGAAGCACAAGGGAAAAATTAGGTGTTATTCATCTTCTCTCTTTTCCAGACAAGCTGATGTTTGCAAATGTCTTTGAGACCTTGCTATTTTTTGCCACCTGTGATATTGAGCAGTGGTCCTTTCGCCAAAGATAGCCTCAACCCAGTCATTTCACATATTTGATGCATTTAAACACTAGCAGCCCATATTTAACTATCTAGTCAACTTAGAAAGCTTGTTTAGAAGGGAATTTAGAAGGGAATACATCAAAACATGTGAAACGACTGGAGTCTTAAGTAGGGACGTCAAACGTTCATCCTGCTGCACAGACCCTCTGGACGTTCTAGTCTAGAACGCCTTGTTAAAATTGTGCTTAGGAGATTTTTCTAAACTCTCTCCATGGATAAAGTAGAAAGAAATGGATGTCATTATTGTAAACGTGTGTGAATATGCTACATTTACTATCATCATATATTGGGGCGGCAGGGTAGCCTAGTGGTTAGAGCATTGGACTAGTAACCGAAAGGGGGGGGGGGGGCAGTGTCTAAGTGGTTAGAGCATTGGACTAGTAACCGAAAGGGGGGGCAGTGTCTAAGTGGTTAGAGCATTGGACTAGTAACCGAAAGGGGGGGCAGTGTCTAAGTGGTTAGAGCATTGGACTAGTAACCGAAAGGGGGGGGGGGGGGGCAGTGTCTAAGTGGTTAGAGCATTGGACTAGTAACCGAAAGTTTGCTAGATCGAATCCCCAAGCTGACAAGGTAAAAATCTGTCATTCTGCCCCTGGACAAGGCAGTTAACCCACTGTTCCTAGGCCGTTATTGTAAATAAGAATTTGCTCTCAACTGACTTGCCTGGTTAAATAAAAAGGTCAAATAAAAATATGGAAATAATGAATTATATTAAATTACACTAATTTCCTTATAGTGGACAAAACATTACACAAGCTTGCATTTTCACCACAAAATGTAGTGGAATTAAACATCCGTTTTACCTCAGATTGGAGATGTTATTATAAAAAGTGTATAGTCATCACGCCAACACTAAATGGATTGCTTGAATCAGATTAATATATTTGGTTAGGTACTGTTGATTTTGTCATACGCGTCTGTCCGTCGCAGGACTTAGCGCCACTGTCATTTTCAAACTTAAAAATAGCACAGACAATTCGGGACGCTCTCGGTATAAAAGTCGCTGGTCCACAAACTAATACACGGATTTGACCGTCATCACTGAAACGAAAGCAACCCGTCACTATTTAGAACTACGTGTGGAGAGGCGATTCGTTGAAATTATCCAGTCAAAAAGTTGCGTTTTCTATTCCATATTCACCATAAACATTTTCCTACGAGGAAATTAGTTGATAAAAGCCTACTACAGGTTGTCATCTAGCGACAGTTACATGTTGTATACCCAAGTTTGTTGTGGTTTTTCTTTTAAAAGGAGCGCAAACTATATCTGTCCCAGTTCCATTGATTTTAATACAATATCGATGCGAGTGATTCATTTGCACGCTCTATTGATTGCAGTAGAACAAGCTAATCAATTTCAGTCTAGAGTGACCGATTGGTAAATATTGGTGCGTGAGCAGTTTTTAAAAAGGTACTAATTTTGCAAAATACAGTAATCTGAACACAAGTGTGACGTGTGTGTAATTTTTGTCTTCGTCTTCAACAGATCACAACTTATTGCAGCATATTGATTATGAATTGACATTTAAAAACAGTGTTTTGACACAGCTATAATTCCAAATCCATGACAACAGGAAGCAGCAACAGTATTTTCAATTTATGTTTTAGTAATATAAACTATACCTTTTACATTATTTTTCAGGATTCTACTTAAATCAGGTCAGAACTAATGAACTAGCCCAAAAACATGTTATGATATATTGATTTTGATGATATTAGTGTCTTGCCTACCCTAAGTCTGCATTGGCAGAGGCTGTCCTAAGAGATGGTACGGTAGGTTATTGTGAGACTCCGTAGAGAGCAAGGTTTCCGTACATACATTACGCTGTCATTACTTAACCTCTCGAAGTTAACTTATTCAGCACATTCAGGTGGCATGACATGGTGGAGATGACATTGACAGTGTTATGACAACAGACAGCAGTTCTAGTCCGTTCATAATGCTGAGAGCCGCAGAGGTCTTTTAGAATGTAGAACAGCTGGCCATGTTTGAGAGTTCACACACAGTAGAGGGTGAGAATGTTTCGGTAGAGGTGAAAAGCAGTTTTGCAATGTTTTGAAGGAAGAGCGCTAGTGTTTCACAGAAGGCTAATATTTTCATACAGAGAGAACACAGCAGTGGTAGAACACTAGACTGCTGCGAGAGACAAAACGTGTCCAATTTCTACGGGAAGAAAATATATGATGGACAATGTGGTCTTTACTTCTGGTCTTCCTGGACGCCCTGCAGTGTGTGCAGGCTTTTGTCCCAGCTTAGCACTGAAACGTCCGACTTCATATTGTGGATTTAGTTGAATCAGGTGTTTAAAATAGTGTTACACTTCAGACTGAAGCCTGCACACATTTCAGATTTTTAGGAACACTGGTCTAAAGCAGGGGTTTTCAACCGGGGGTCTGGAGGTATTGAATGACATACCTACAGTAGAAAACAGGAGAATATCTTCTATCTAATGACGTCAACTTTATTTCTCAACTCCTAATATTGAGCAAATTGGCTGGTTCCAGGAAATGAGGTTCTTTTGCATCCCTTTGATATTTTAAGTATAAATTGTGCACCAATATTGAATTTTAAAAGCCTGTTATATTCCATGAAGTGCCCTTTAATATAGACCACATGAGAATTCAATAAATCAGATTTTTGTTTTATATGAATAAAGATTTACTAAATTGCCAAAATTCTGCATTTTGACATGCCCTCCGTGCAACCTCTGACTTGTAGGACGATTTCAACAAACATTTCTCCAAGTTTTTACCATCACTGTGAAGACCTAGTTATTTTGTTGCTTTGGCAAAGTCATTTCTGAAGATTATTATTTTCTTGTGATTCAAAATCTGTATCTCATTTTAAGGTCAACCCTGTTACCTTAAAGTGTGGTGTCAGGAAAATAACCTCACACTCAATGTCAACAATACAAAGATGATTGTGGACTTCAGGAAACAGCAGAAGGAGCACTCCCCTATCCACATCGACGGGACAGTAGTGGAGAGGGTGGAAAATTTTAAGTTCCTCGGCGTACACATCACAAACAAGCAGAAATGGTCCACCCACACAGACAGCGTGGTGAAGAAGGCGCAGCAGCGCCTCTTCAACCTCAGGAGGCTGGAAAAATGTGTCTTGTCACCAAAAACACACAAACTTTTACAGATGCACAATCGAGAGCATCCTGTCGGGCTGTATCACTGCCTGGTACGGCAACTGCTCCGCCCATAACCGTAAGGCTCTCCAGAGGGTAGTGAGGTCTGCACAACGCATCACCGGGTGCAAACTACCTGCCCTCCAGGACACCTACACCACCCGATGTCACAGGAAGGCCAAAAAGATCATCAAGGACAACAACCACCCGAGCCACTACCTGTTCACCCCGCTATCATCCAGAAGGCGAGGTCAGTACAGGTGCATCAAAGCGGGGACCGAGAGACTGAGAAACAGCTTCTGTCGCAAGGCCATCAGACTGTTAAACAGCCATCACTAACATTGAGTGGCTGCTGCCAACATACTGACTCATCTCTAGCCACTTTAATAATGAAAAAATTGATGTAATTAAATGTATCACTAGCCACTTTAAAACAGTGCCACTTTATATAATGTTTACATACCCTACATTACTCATCTCATATGTATATACTGTACTCTATACCATCTACTGCATCTGGCCTATGCTGTTCAGCCAACACTCATTCATATATTTTTATGTACATATTCTTATTCATTCCTTTACACTTGTGTGTTTAAGGTAGTTGTTGTGAAATTGTTAGATTACTTGTTAGATATTACTGCATGGTCGGAACTAGAAGCAAAAGCATTTCGCTACACTCGCATTAACATCCGCTAACCATGTATGTGTATGTGACAAATAAAATTTGATTTGACCTATAGGTAAACAGACTAGACATTTTTTTATGTTTAGCTTGCATTCAACTGCCCCTCCCTGTTGCACACAAGCTTCCATTTCCCCTGTCACAAGGGGATTTATGGCTGATGTAAGGTTAAATCTTCAACCCTCTTACTTTATTTGGTACTTATAGTATTTCACCTCGATGGGAACACATATTTTATTAAAGTTGAACATGTGCTCTTAATGACAGAATGTAAACATTAGGTGAAATCAAATTTTTCACTGTCACACATCTCAAAATTCACAGAACGATCCAATTTCACTATCTGGAATATCTGAAAAGGCAAACAGGCTACTATTGTGATATTGCTGCTGGTAAACTTTCTTGACTTGGACATTAACATTTGCCATCACACGACTAACCTTTGTTTAACCAGCTAAACAGCTGCTCTTATCCAAAATGTGTTTTAGAGTTAACCTTCTAGCTAATAGGCTATGTTAGAGTTTACACTTCTACTTCAACAACATTGTGGGGAGGTCAAAATAATGAAAAACGATCTACCAAAGCTATTCATTTTTAAAATTAAAATTCCTTCTCCTTGCCATTTTTCATTCACCTGATGATTTTTTGCTAATGTATGATGGGGCTCCCTGGGCTGCCGGTTTGACTGAGAGGGGGGTCCCTGGTCTAAAGTAATTTAAAGTTTAGTATGTGCCTCGATACAGTGCTGCCACACTCCTGTAATACCTCAGAAGGCCAGCAGGAGGAACCGTTGGCGAGAGGGCAGCAGGTTGGTTCCGAGTAATTCCCAGTGTTACAGTATTAGGTTCACTTACAGTAGAGCTATGGGTAGTCCAGACAGGTGCGTCTGACTCAGTGTCTGAGCACTATCTGAGTCAGAACAACCAGACTGTGGTCTGGAAAAGACTGGGTGGGTGTCAGGGATATTTCAAGGAGTCTACCTTCCTCTTACGTGCTCATGTAGGGTTCCATGTACGTTTTTATCAGGTGCATTTGTGCTTGGATAGATTACAAACTGGCACACACTGTGGCCCCCCACTGGAGTTAAGGAAAATGGTGACCCCTGTATTACGTTCTCGATGACTTGGATTCCTGAAATCGGTTTTTGAAACTATGGTACATAATCTCATATATTTTGTAGGACCAAAGATGCTGAAATGAACTAGAGATGTAATAGGCTAGGAGGATCTGAGAGGAAAGGATTCATTGCCCTAATCGTCTTTTGCCTTAGATGAGAAACGGTGATTCATAACAAAACGCTCATCCTTCCGCTTTCTGCAGAACGAGTCTATCATGAATACATTACACACGCAAGGATACATGCAGCAAAAGATAAATCACTGGAAGGTTTTTTTCTGGATCAAAATGGGGCTTAGATAAAAGGTCAGCCAGTCAGAGCAGCTGAATTCTAGCCGGTCCCTGGGCAGCCCGTCCAAGGATTTTCTATGCAGAAAAATCCCTGCACTGGTCTGCAACAACAACAAAAATGCTATGGGAGAGAGAGAGAGAGAGAGATAGAGAGAGAGAGAGAGAGAGCGAGGTTATCGTTAGAGTCTGAATCCACTGGAGGAAGAGAGGATGGGGAGAATGATGGATGAGTGAATGGATATAATAGCTGAAAGATACAACTCAGAACACTCCCTGTAGAACTGTATGCTGAACAGGATGTTAGCCTGTGGCAGTGCCGTTGGCGGGAAAGTCTCCAAATATCCCTTTTACTGGCCTTTCAGGGTCTCTATGTTTTGTGTCTTCAGTCAAAAGGTCGTAGAGAAATGTAAACATTTTGAGATTTTTTTTATAGAAAGGATCTTCACAGTGCTTTCCCCTACTGTCCTCTAAGCTTCAGTGATGTCTCAGTTCCCTAAATCTAGCGGATGACAAAAACAAGTTCAAAGTTTTGAGGGAGAAATACATTTTACGTAGATGTCGTGACATGATTTTAATTTCTTAATTTCTTTCTTGTGTGTGTTATGACTCCAGTTTCAATATACAGTGACACATGATGACCAAATCTGAGTGGGGACTATCCAAGAGGGGTTGTTGTGAGTCTGCAGATTAAATAGAGCTCATTTTATTAAAAGATATGCTATTTTATCTCAGACAGGGATCCTGACTGTGGCTGAATCATGGACTAAATTGACAGTTTTCTTGTTTTTCCTTCGTCTTAGGCCATATATATATATATATATATATATATATATATAGCAACTGCACAAAGGGGCAGAAGATGTTGCTTGAATACCAATGGGATCTTAATATTATTGAACCCCTCAATAGGCTATGGGCTGCCTCTGCTATATATCACCCAATAAAACCCTTCTCTGGTGTGATGTTAATCAAGTTCAATGTACACAATGTGTACAAAACATTAAGAGCACCTTCCTAATATCGTGTTGCCCCCCCTTTGCCCTCTGAACAGCCTCAATTCATCAGGGCATGGACTCTACAAGGTGGTGAACGCGTTCCACAGGGACGCTGGCTCATGTTGACTCCAATGCTTCCCACAGTTGTGTCAAGTTGTCTCGATGTCCTTTGGGTAGTGGATCATTCTTGATACACACGGGGAAACTGTTAAGTGTGGGAAAAACCCAGCAGCATTGCAGTTCTTGACACAAACTGGTGCGCCTGGCACCTACTACCATACCCCGTTCAAAGGCACTTCAATATTTTGTCTTGCACATTCACCCTCTGAATGGCAAACATAAACAATCAATGTCTCAAGGCTTAAAAACCCTTATTTCACCTGTCTCCCTCCCTTCATCTACACTGATTGAAGTGGATTCAACAAGTTACATCAATAAGGGATCATAACTTTCACCTGGTCAGTCTGTCGTGGAAAGAACATGGTGTTCATTATGTTTTGAACACTCAGTGTATAGTGTAAGAAGTTGAACTCCCGGGTTGATTAAGGTTATCAACTGCCCCAGGGCATGGCAACAGCCACTGTAGTACCGGTAGCCAGCCCCTGTATAACTGGTTTGGGTAACTCTATATACCTCTACAGAACTGGGTCACTGAGGCCGTCTGGGCCCTGAGGAGGGCTGACAAGATTGGAGGTACACAACAACCAATCTATACACAGCTGGGTGACATGGGTGACACACTGCCAAATCACAGGAGAGCCTGAGCACTAGGCACACATTGTTGGCCTATTTGGTTGAAGAAAGACCCTTAAAACAATTTTGACACAGTGGGTAAGATGGTGGTGGCAGTGAAGTCAGACTTGTGAGCGTGCTGGTGAAGTGACATCATGATGTCTGTGTGTGAAAATTAACGGGCGAAACCAACCTCACAAGTCTGCAAACCTCAGCTGTTTTCAAGGACCATCATTAACTTTTCAATTACATTCAATTTCGCCTAAAATGGGCCTGTGATTATCGTTAGTCTGCCATGGCAAATAACAGCTATTTACACCCAGTTCTGGCACACACACGTAATGGCACAAAAACAGCAGCCGAGATAATCAACACACACCCACACACATATTCATAAGCAACAGCCATTCATAACTGTCATTTACCACACGTGGGTAGGTCGCATCCTCGCTCCCGTTCTCTCTGACACACTCACACAACACAGTGACAAACAGCTGCAGCGATCACAACAATACATTCACTCGTAGTTCTATTATCATCTGTTGATTGGAAGAAGAAGAAAAAAAAACGATGCTTTTCGGCCTAATTCATGTAGTGAACGCATCTACGGTGCATCACAGCGATGAAAACAAAGACGACTGCAGTCTGCAGTTGAGAGTTTGGAAAGGGTAGGCCTACTGAACAAAGAGCTAAGGGTATTAACAAAAATCAAAAACTCTTGGTTGGGTAGTTTCACAGTGTGCGAAACTGCGGTGTCTTCTTGGTTATGTAACACCGGTTGGTTACTACATTGCTATTACAGTAAACACACTGGGAGCATAACAGTGTCCCAATACTTTTTTGCCGACGCACTGATGAGTCGAGTTTCAACTTGGGCAACACTCCAGGCCATGCGTCCACTGTCCAGCCATAGCAACCGCACCTACAGACCGAGAGATCGGCTCGCTCCAATCCTATCAGTGGCAGTGATGTTGAACTATGACCTCAGATGAACACAGGAATCTGTGTTTGTTTTTGCGCCGAAGAAACCCAGGGATATACAGTGTCTTCAGAACGTATTCAACCCCCTTGACTTTTTCCACATGTTGTTGTGTTACAGCCTGAAATGAGATTGTGTCACTGTATAGACACAATACCCCATGATGTCAAAGTGGAATTATGTTTTTAAGAAATGTTCACAGATTAATCAAACATTAAAAGCTGAAATGTCTTGAGTCAATAAGTATTCAACCCATTTAGGCTTGCCATAACAAAGTTCAGGAGTAAAAATGCTTAACAAGTCACATAATAGGTTGGATGGACTGTGTGCAATATTAGTGGTTAACATGATTTCTTTTAATGACTAACCCATCTCTAGACCCCACACATACAGATAATTGTAAGGTCCCTCAGTCGAGTAGTGACTTTTAAGCACATATCCAACCACAAAGATAAGGAGGTTTTCCAATTCCGTGCAAAGAAGGGCACATACCTAATGGCACCCACCTACCTTTTTATACATCCCTTTGAGCATGGTGAAGTTATTAATTACGCTTTGGATGGTGTATCAATACACCCAGTCACTACAAAGATACAGACGTCTTCCTAACTCAGTTGCTGGAGAGGAAGGAAACCACTCAGGGATTTCACCATGAGGTCAATGGTGATTTTAAATCAGTTACAGAGTTTACCTGGGGCGGCAGGTAGCCTAGTGGTTAGAGCATTGGACTAGTAACCAAAAGGTTGCAAGATAGAATCCCCGAGCTGACAAGGTAAAAAAAAAAAAAAGCTGTGATGGGAGAAAACTGTGGATGGATCAACAACATTGTAGTTACTCCACAATAGTACTAACCTAAAATATTCCAAAACATGCATCCTGTTTGCAATAAGGCACTAAAGTAAAACTGCAGCTTTGTCCTGAATACAAAGCATTACGTTTGAGGCAAATCCAGAGGACAACCTGATTCAGTCTGCTTTCCAACAGACACTGGGAGACAGCAGGACAATAACCTAAAACACCAGGCCAAATCTACACTGGAGTGGCTTACCAAGACTCAATGTTGTCTTGGTAAGCCACTCCAGTGTAGATTTGGCCTGGTGTTTTAGGTTATTGTCCTGCTGTCTCCCAGTGTCTGTTGGAAAGCAGACTGAATGTTCCTGAGTGGCCTAGTTACAGTTTTGACTTAAATCAACTTGAAAATCTATGGCAAGACTTGAAAATGGCTGTCTAGCAATGATCAACAACCGATTTGACAGAGCTTGAAGAGCTTTAAAAAGGATAATGGCAAAATATTGTACACTCCCCTTGCGCAAAGGGGAGACTTACCTGTTAAAACACCCCTAGGGTAATTTGACGTGACTTCACTTTGAATATTGAATAGCCCCGTGTGTTTTATGCAAGAGACGTAGATTCTTTAAGTGGTGTTCATTTTTACCCTGTTATTTAGAACCTGGCGGACAACTATAAAAGCTCAAATCAAGTGTATTCACCCACTGGCTCAGACAGCTGAACAGACAAAGACATGTTCCCACCAGCACAAGTATATATACCCCAATTTAGGTGAAGTCTCCTCCTTCCCTCTAAACATGACATCTTTATTGCTAGGCAGGAAGCTAAGTGATGTGGCTAATAAACTGTTCCTTCCTTCTCCCGTCATGTGACCTGACCTGACCTCAGCCCCCATTCCTCACTAATCCACAGCTCTCCACACTATCAGTGACCGCAAGCATGTGATTGCCTTTCCCTCACACAGTAACATTCCAAGCCCCTGGCTTATAACCAACCTTAATTGACTCCACCATATACATAACCAATAACTTCTGGTGTAACAATCAGACTGTGGCCAATTCTCCTTTTCCATAGAATACCTGATTATTAACAATATTTCAAGTTTAGAAGTCAGAACCCATCAGTGGCGACAGCTCAATCCTCTCTTTCTGCCGATTCTTATAAAGCTTGCGCCAATTCCATAACATGGGGCGTGTGAAAGGACACGCTCACGGAGGTGTTGTTTGTTTTGCTCTACGACATCCACAGGCTTTACGGCAGTCATCTGAACATTGACGCCCAGGTCCTAATTTCCAAGATGTCTTCTCACAAAACCGACTGTCCAGACTGAACCGTTTGAGCTATAAAGGAATAAGTCAACAACATGGACAGGTAAGACTCTCACGGACGTTTAGCTCTGACGCACACAAGCTTTAGGGGAGTTGCCAGGAAGCTAACCCAGTGCCGGGCCTTAAAAAAAAAAAAGATCACACAACGTGAATAGGGTGCAACAGTGCCATAACCAAAGTGACTAAATATGGGTCTAACGAATAAATCCTAAGTTGACTTATATATCCTAGATATAGGACGGAGAAGTCAACCTTATTCCTTAGGATTCATTTTTTACTCTGTTTTGCCATTTTATGAATGTGTTATTGAATGCGTTTCTATGGGCTATAGCAGTAAAGGCCAAAATTAATATAAAAATTAAATAATAATATAAACTTTTTATTATAAACTGGGTGGTTTGAGCCCTGAAATCTGATTGGCTGAAAGCCATGGTATATCAGACTGTATACCACAGGTATGACAACACATTGGTAACCAGGTTGCAGTATATGGCCAATATACCACGGCTAAGGGCTGAGTCCAGGCACTCCGCGTTGAGTCGTACATAAGAACAGCCCTTAACAGTGGTATATTGGCCATGTACCACACCTCCTCGGGCCCTATTGCTTAAATATACCTACACGATTCCTAAAATTCAAAATCAAATTGCTAAATGATCCATGGTATGACCATTTTAGTAGATATCGCAAACGAAAGGCTTAGACCTATAGGAGTTAGTTATTATTCCAATTAGAGTATTTTGTGTAAATCATTGATTAAAAAAAATACAATTAAATCAATTTTAATCCCACGGTGGGTGGTTAAAGTATTTGAAATGATTTCAAATTGTATTTGAACCCAGGTCTAACACACAGACATGCACGCATTCTGATAGCAAACCATTTCTATCCCTTGAAAGAAGCTACACTGTACAATACTCAACCTACATGTCTTCTCGGGTCCCCTCAATCTTTGACTCGCCTAACGCCTCTAACTTCAGGCACATCTCAGGGTTGATCGATACCAACTATTTTCACCCTAATCAGCTACACTATACAATCCTCCACCTACATGTGTGTACTGCAGTTCCCTCCAGCTTTGACTGTGTTACAGACCTCAGGCTCCTACAAAAGGTGTTGACAGGCGAGTTGAACAAAGTAGCCTCTGTGGCCTGGTCAAACGTAACAAGCTGGATTAAGTCTTCAAGCTCACAATGCCACGCAGGCACCACAGGGAACTCTTAACAAAGGACCATGACGCGTTGCACTGAGAATCACGCTGTAGAAATGGATTAGCCGTCCAATAAACTGAGGACAGCTATGATTACGCCAGCGACAATAGAAAAAGTCTGGAGCAAAGCATTCTGTCATTCTCCTTGCTGTTAGACCAAAGACTGATGGACAGAAACTTCGTTTAAAGAAAGAGGGGTATTTGAGGGATGAAGTTTGCTTATTGTGCACTTTTCTTCCTCTCCCTGGCTCAACACTCTTCCTCTCCCTGGCTCTACACTCTTCCTCTCCCTGGCTCTACACTCTTCCTCTCCCTGGCTCTACACTCTTCCTCTCCCTGGCTCTACACTCTTCCTCTCCCTGGCTCTACACTCTTCCTCTCCCTGGCTCTACACTCTTCCTCTCCCTGGCTCTACACTCTTCCTCTCCCTGGCTCTACACTCTTCCTCTCCCTGGCTCTACACTCTTCCTCTCCCTGGCTCTACACTCTTCCTCTCCCTGGCTCTACACTCTTCCTCTCCCTGGCTCTACACTCTTCCTCTTCCTGGCTCTACACTCTTCCTCTCCCTGGCTCTACACTCTTCCTCTCCCTGGCTCTACACTCTTCCTCTCCCTGGCTCTACACTCTTCCTCTCCCTGGCTCTACACTCTTCCTCTCCCTGGCTCTACACTCTTCCTCTCCCTGGCTCTACACTCTTCCTCTGCTCTGTCTTTCCTTCTCTCCATTTTCCACTTTGCCCAGTGCTTTTCTCTCCTGGTCTATCAAATGCAGGTGATTGACTTTGTTCTTGCATTGATATCTGCAGTTTGATACTGAAAGGCCATGGGCTACCTAATAGTGGTGTGTTGGGGGGGGACGTGGGGGTCAGGGTTGGGCCCTAATAGTGTGTAATATGCACATACACTGTACACACACACACACACACACACACACACAGCTTATTTTACCTTCGATAGAGGGTGCCTGGTCCTGGGCAGAATACAGCATATCCTTGAAAGCCTGCAGAGCAGAAATATAAAATGAAGAAAGGGGTAAATAAAATAATAATCACTAACCTAACTAATCGGATGACACATAAAAAGGCCTAATGCACTGCAGACATTTTGTTTGAGGCGACATTCCTTATGTTTCAACATGTAAACCCTTTAAATGATGCACTTTAGGTGCACACATGTAAGCCTACAGCACAATGTGTTATAACAGCACATGATACAGTGTGACTATTTTACTCGCATATGCGCCTAAATGTTTTGCTGTGCGACCCAGACTTTTTTATTTAGGAGCACCAGTGCGCCTAGAAATATGAAGGATTATTACCTCATAGTTTTCATTCTCCTCAATGTCTTTGTGTCCGCCTACATTTTTTTTTTGTTACTTAGGCGCACACGTCCTCCTTGTAAAAAAGCTCAGCGTAGAGCCCTGTGATGTGCTGTAGAGTATGACTCATGACGCTGCCGCTCCTTAACATGGGCAACCAGATTATTCCACCGCTGACTAGCTAAAACAGCCAGAGAATTTCTGCCCAGTAGCAAGTAAGAAGGCAGGCAGGCACAGAGGTAGACAGACGGAGACCAGAGAGAGAGACCAGAGACAGTACAACCAACCAGCCAGCCAGCGGAAGCAGCCGAGCTGCGTGATAAAAACGGGTCATGCAAATCTAACAATAGAGAAGAAAGGTGAAAAAGGGGAAGTGTTCTGTCCCAGCTTTCCTTGGCATCAGGATGACAAAGGAAACAGTCAAGGTTATGCTGGTGCATCACGGAGCCAATCACACAGAACAGAAGGCGCTTTTTCGAAGCCCAAGCCCCCTAGCCCCCTAGCCAGAGTCCAGACAATGGGTTCAGAATAGACAGAGTCAGCAGCAGATAGCTACTGCAGTCTTTCTACATCTCTGTGTGAGTGTGTCCCAGAGTGCAGAGAACAAGAAGCCCCTCGTTATTGTGGAGAAGCCAGTGAGACAGACGACAATACAAGTCCTCGGTGCCAATAGAGCCGCATGGTCAAGGTCACTCATGCTCTGCTGAATGAGTGGATTCAGTAGATCTACAAACAAGAGCAGCGAATGAAGAGAACAAATGGACAAAGGATTGAGAAAGAAGTCTAGTTCACTGGAAGACAACCTATTGGTTGTTGTACCGACGTGGACAAGTGCAAACAGGAGTTTCAAAGTCTTGCCTGTTTTATTTCTGCCCATGGTGGATGATGAGCACGTGGTGCTGTTTGTGCATGACCTGGGATCAGTCCTTGCGCTTTGGGTTCGTTGGCATACTTGTGTTGTGTGGGAGTGTTTGGAGTTTCTGTGTGTGTATTATCTTACAGTGGGAATCACAAATCAATCATTCCCAATCATTCAGTGTTTGCTGGTTCTTTATCAGGGTTCCATACTGTCACCTTATCCAACTTGTGTGTGTGTGTCCAACACTGCCAACCCCCACTGTTCCCAACAACAATGATGTAAGCAGATCCATTCTCACATGATTGTTTTTTTTTTCTCTCATCATGTGACTCCTTGGAACAACAGCTTCACCATCAGGCTACAATAACAAGCATCCTCAGTTCCTCAGTCCAAGACATGCCTTTTAAAAAGTGTCCAGATAAATGCTACTCCTAGGCAAATAGCCTGGGGTCAGCTTTCGCTGCCTTAAGCCAAGCCTTTAGACACGATTAGAAATAGTGTCCTTAAGAGTCTACCCTACCTAGATGGAGGATAAAAGGACTTGCACTAGTTTCTACCTATTATCTTAGAACTTGGCTAGATCAGATAGAATCTCAGAACCAGTCAATAGCGAGACGGCGTGAGAACCAAAAGACTAGGGGCCCCATCTGTGTAGTCCTCCATCTTAGCTGTGGTCGTCTGTGGGGTTGGTTGTGTTCCAGCCCGTCTCCACACAGTCGGACCGTACGCATCATCAGACTGCTAGCCTACATCATATTAATGTGGTTCTGAAGATGTAAAACGCTTCAAGGCATTGTGAGATCTGATCATTTTGCACAGTGCGGCGGGCTGGAACGCGACCCGGTCTTTCTTACTCTGCCCTGTAGCTGAGCCAGTTGAGGACAGTGATATGACCCCGCCGTGAGCCTGGTCCCTGCTCTGCACCCCACGAAGACGGCCACAGGAATGTCCCTGTGAGGGCGAGGGCTAATATAAAATGGAACAGTCCACCGTTGAACGCTCCAGTAGTTTTATTAGAAACATTCATTTTGACCACACGGGAAGGCCTGAAGATGACCCCTTTGTGGTAAAATCATTGCTAGTAAGTAAAACCACGGGGACATTTCGCTCTTAGGCTTTACCGTGAGAAAGTGTCTTCCTCTTTTTCACATGACATTTTCTACCCTTGTTTTGTACTACTTTCATACTAGCAGTCCAGTTTCCCTAGGGTTGTTCGGTTTTAAAATGGTGACTGTGAGGAACAGATAGATTTTGACTGAGCAGCTAATTGTTTGTGGCACAGATGGTAGGGATGATAACAGCAACAGAGGCAGCGATGGCATGACGTGGTCTCCTTACAAAGCTCACCAACTGTCATGCGATGCTCAGCATGTAGCCTTAAAAAGACAGGGCGCCGTGCTACTAGTGTAGCGAAAGACCACGCTTTCCCACACTACCCACGGTGTGTGGGTGTGTACGTGACAGAGAGAGGGCAACTGCCCCTGCTTGAGCCTGTGTCTGTGCAGTAAGTGTATCAGCGGGTGCTAAAGAGTAAGTTTCTTAAAGAAAGCAGAACACTACAGGCAGGTGATTATCCCTTTAGCCCAACCTCCCTCCATCCTCCCTATTCTCTGACGCTGTACTCCTGTTGGCCTTTCACAGGTCTGTGGTATCTTTGCATATGGCTGTACTCACACAGCATGGACCGTAATACAGGCCAAACAACAACACAAGGCCAGCCAAAATCAAAGAATTGTGGACTGTGGAGGTGTGTGTATTTGGCTACACCAGGAGGAGTCTAGGAGACAGAGTTAGAATGAACAGTCAAGTTGAGTGACTTCTGACTACAACTGACCGCTCACTCTGTCTGCAATCCCACTGCATTCGTCTGCCTAATAGGCTACTAAGCTAAAAGAAACCCAAATATATATATATATCAGTTGTCACATTTATAATAGGATTACATCTACTCTATGACGCACAAGCCAAGATGAAGGTGTAGGTTGTCTATAAACTATTAACTACTGGTGAGTTAGCCACTGCATCTCCAATGTGAGCTTGTAAACCATAATCAGGGTCATATTCATCGAACAGAAAAAAACTGACTGAAAAAGGAAGGGACTACCTGAACGGGTCCAATAAGAAACTTGTTTTTGTTTTCCGTTGCAAACTGTTTTGCCCTAATGAATGCGACCCACCCTTGCTTTCTGCAATGACAACAGCGATAATCATAAACTGTGACTTTAATGGTTCGGCGTAACTCGCATCAGGTGACAGCCAGCAGCCAGAAAAATCGGCTGACACCAGCGTTCCACAAGAGCGAAAGATACAGCAGTGTAGACAACAACAGAGGTCACACAGACAGCACTAAGACTGGCACTGGTTGTTATTCTCAATGACAACCGTAACCACAGTCACACACACACACGAATACAGACAGACATGAATATGGCACGCAAACACATGAATGCGCACACAGTCACACAGGGTCAATCTGACGTCTGCATTCGCCGTGCAGCATTCTACGGTGACACGGCCTCTACAGAAGTCCGGGCCTTCCTACTTCTTGCGCTTCGCAGAGCAGCGCAGAGCTGTTGTGAAGGAAGTTGTCAAGGAAGTGAGTTTGTTTATACAGGACCTCCCGCCCTCACCTACCATCAACCAATCATGTCAATGCAGAGCTATATGTAACCCTCCACGTTGTTACAAAATTTGGGCGGCGCACGGCCATGCGGTACAGAGCTCCATTTGGACTCTGCGTGCTACCGGAGGCTCCGCAATTGCGTCACATTCTTCATACAGAGCCTCCGACCACATTTCAGGTAGAAATTGGCTTTAAGCCTCAGCCCGTTTTCCTGCTGAATCTAATTCAGAGGCAGTACAGTGCTCTGCTCATACAGAATGGTGAGTGCAGAGGCCAGCTTCCCTCTTGCCCTGAGAGAGAGAGAGAGATCAGTGAACAAATACAACACCTATATTCTCAGAGCTGCACATGCATGCACTCACACACATGCATACGTGTGTCTGTGTGTGTGTGTGTGTGTGTGCACACTGTGTGTGTGGTTTGTTTGAGTGTGCACACACACACACACACACACACACACACAGCTAGGCAGAATCTAACAACAGGTTCTCATAAATAGGCAGATTCTCAGAATACACTTCTGAAAACCACTACACAAGTGATAATTCGTCCCTATGTGTTGTGCAACTCTTGCCAACAGCCGGGAGTCTGAAAAGACAAATCATCATTGTGTAAAGAACTGACCCCCGCAATAGCCAGAGAGACATCATTCAGTGTCTGTTCCAGCCCTGCCAATCTCTAATCGGTAGGCTAATCCCACGAAGGAAACCTCCGCAGCACTGATGTTAGATGATTAAATTATATGTACTGCAGATGGAGAGTGCTATTTTCTGAGGGAGAAAAAAAAGGTGGACACATAACTAGACCATATTTCATACATTTTTAAGAATGCCGGCCAGCACACCTGCATGGATCAATATGCCATAAATCTATTTGGTGTGTATGCTTATTTCATAACAAAGAAATGCTTAAGGGACCACTGGTCTGGACCCATTTTGTTCACACACTGTCCAGCAGACTGTGGGAGGGCAAGCTGACCCTTTACAGAGATGTTTTCAGTGCAAGAAGCAGCAATGCGTAGATTAGAACTGGAAGCAGCTGTGGCTCAGTCTGACTGAGGACTGCAGCCGTCGTCACCTCCAAATGCAGGTGCTCATTGAAGAGCTACAGTATGTTGCTGCAGTCCACACCAGTTCCATAGATTGCAGGTCTTCTCAATCATCCCCATTGAACAGAGGCACTGAGTTTGTTAGTAGCTGTGATGTAGGGTTCAGCCAGAATAAGACTAACGTGAAAACAAGATGTGGGAAAAAGTCAAGGGGTCTGAATTAGAGGTCGACCGATTAATCGGAATGGCCGATTAATTAGGGCCGATTTCAAGTTTTCATAACAATGGGAAATCTGCATTTTTGGGCGCCGATTTTTTAAAATATTTTTTATTCCTTTATTTAACTAGGCATGTCAGTTTTTCAATGACGGCCTAGGAACGGTGGGTTAACTGCCTCGTTCAGGGGCAGAACGACAGATTTTCACCTTGTCAGCTCGGGGGATCCAATCTTGCAACCTTACAGTTAACTAGTCCAACGCAATAACAACCTGCCTCTCTCTAGTTGCACTTCACAAGGAGACTGCCTGTTACGCGAATGCAGTAAGCCAAGGTAAGTTGCTAGCTAGCATTAAACTTACCTTATAAAAAACAATCAATCATAATCACTAGTTAACTACACATGGTTGATGATATTACTAGATATTATCTAGTGTGTCCTGCGTTGCATATAATGTGACTGAGCATACAAGCATACAAGTATCTAAGTACCTGACTGAGCGGTGGTAGGCAGAAGCAGGCGCGTAAACATGAATTCAAACAGCACTTTCGTGAGTTTTGCCAGCAGCTCTTCATTGTGCATCAAGCATTGCGCTGTTTATGACTTCAAGCCTATCAACTCCTGAGATGAGGCTGGTGTAACCGAAGGGAAATGGCTAGCTAGTTAGCGCGCACTAATAGCGTTTCAAACGTCACTCGCTCTGAGCCTTCTAGTAGTTGTTCCCCTTGCTTTGCATGGGTAACGCTGCTTCGATGGTGGCCAGAGAGGAGAGAGGGACGAAAGCTATACTGTTACACTGGCAATACTAAAGTGCCTATAAGAACATCCAATAGTCAAAGGTTAATGAAATACAAATGGTATAGAGGGAAATAGTCCTATAATTCCTATAATAAGTACAACCTAAAACTTCTTACCTGGGAATATTGAAGACTCATGTTAAAAGGAACCACCAGCTTTCATATGTTCTCATGTTCTGAGCAAGGAACTTAAACATTAGCTTTCTTACATAGCACATATTGCACTTTTACTTTCTTCTCCAACACTTTGTTTTTGCATTAACATGTTTCATTATTTATTTGAGGCTAAATTGATTTTATTGATGTATTATATTAAGTTAAAATAAGTGTTCATTCAGTATTGTTGTAATTGTCATTATTACAAATTTAAAAAAATTAAAAATCGTCCGATTAATGGGTATCGGCTGTTTTGGTCCTCCAATAATCGGTATCGGCGTTGAAAAATCATAATCGGTCGACCTCTAGTCTGAATACTTTCCGAAATCTTATAGTTAGTCGTTTCATAAATTGATTATACTTTAAAAATATATATATTATTAATTTTAAGCCTTATTCATAGTTTTGTTGAATAGGAAATACATCAAATATTTGTAGTGTACTTGAGCTTGTATCCTCAAAAGTGACTACACCTCAGCAATTTATCAGTTTTAACCAGAAAGGTTAGATTTTAACCAGAAAGGTTAGATTTGAACCTTTCTTGCAGAATGCAGCATTACTAGTTATTGTTTATTGCACTCATGATAAATAATTACTTGGGAGATTACGTAGATTATATTTTCAATTACATATAGTTTTAACGTTTCAGAGGTTAATTCCTCAATCTAAGTTCTGTGCATCCCAGCATGTGACAAAATCAATGGTGCAAAACCAAAGATATTGATCTGTTTTAAGCAATCAATCATGTCATTGTGATGACTAACTTTTACACCAATCGGAGGTAAAAAAAAAAAAAAAAGGATGTGTAATTCAAATCAATTTTATGGGGTGAAAACGCAAGCTTGTGTAAGGTAGTAACACAAACTGTCCACATTAGGGAAGTTAATGCAACATACAATAATTTAATATGGAAAAGTAATTCAACTTGTCAATTTAAAAAGGTGCAATATGCAGAAATCAATCTGCCATTCCCTGGTTGTTAAAATTCTAATAGTTTGGCTAATTTCAGTTTATGTGACAAAACAAGCAATCTAAACCAGGGTTCCCCAAGCCACGAGTTCGCTACACCTGCAATAACATCTGCTAAACATGTGTTCAGTGTGACAGATACATGTTTTTTTTAGCATTTTTATTGTTGGACATGAACTGTAAAAACACCCGGAAATCAACTATTTTAATATGAGAAAACTGTTCCCAATTATTCCCACACATAATAGAGACATTGGTGATTGTAAACAAATAATAGATTGGATTTATATAGCACTTTTCTACTAACTGACGGTCCTCAAAGTGTTTTACGTTCTCACCGTAGCACCCACCTCAGTGATGCACGGTGACCATTTTTGTGCCAGAACTCCCACCACACATCAGCTACCAGGTGGAGAGGTGAGGAGTGATATATGCCAATTAGGAATGAGGGGGATGATTAGGTGGCCATGACAGAATGTGACCAGGTTGGGAATTTAGCCATGACACAGGGGTGAACACCCCTACTCTTACAATAAACGCCATGGGATTTTGATTGACCACAGAGAGTCAGGACACCCGTTTTAACATCCCATCCGAAAGACGGCACCCTATGCAGGACAATGTTACCAAATGTAATCAAGGTTTGAAACAATTATGTTTTAGTCAACAACAAAAAATAATGATTATGTTCTGGCCCCCCTACCACCCGCTGAATAACAAATTGGCCCACGGCTGATTCTAGTTTATGATCCCTGATCTAAACCATGTGAAATATATTTTCAATTGTAAT
Organism: Oncorhynchus clarkii lewisi; assembly: GCF_045791955.1. Taxonomy (NCBI): domain Eukaryota; kingdom Metazoa; phylum Chordata; class Actinopteri; order Salmoniformes; family Salmonidae; genus Oncorhynchus; species Oncorhynchus clarkii. The sequence continues at coordinate 14,901,429 of NC_092174.1, read as the reverse complement.
TTCCGCTGTTTGAAGCTGGTGTACAAAACCGAAAGTAAAATATGCTATAACGAAATTTAAGAAGGGAAGCATAGAAATAGCGCACATCTACCGCTTCTTAGATTTGCTTTCAATATGAATGACATTTATAATTCAAATTTCTGTGAATTTCGTCGGTTGCCCAAAAAGTTACATATTGCAGTTAAGATTATAGTACATGTTGCCCACTCACCAACTATTGCAACAATGACATTATTTCTTAACCATTTAGAGGGTTTAAAAATGCTCTCAAACACAATTTAACCGGTCACTCTGGTCTAGACTAACGCATTCATAGCGTCTGTGCAGAAACCTGAACGTCTGAAGTCTCTAATCCTAGCCGATTAAACTCAACACCACGATTTACGATGGAGTTGAGCGGCGACTAATTTAGTGTGGGCGGACTGGAGCTCCGATGTCTCATTAAATTAAGTTTTTATCCAAAACTGCTGATTTCAGCACCCAAATAGCCTGCAATTACAAACGACATTGTCCTGTGTAATTGCAGGCTGTTCATTGGGTGCTGAAATCAGTCGTTTTTCGTAAATCGTGGAGTTGGGTTTAGTCGGCAAGGGTTCAGCCGAAACTATTTTCGATTCTGGCGAGGTGGTTAGCGAGATAATTTAGCAAGCTAACCCGATATTACTAGTTGGGTTGACTTTAAAACAACGAAGCTCCGTTAAGAAAACCCCCTTTTGGGCACCTACTGTAGCTAGCATAATTTAGCTAGCTGCGCAAGCCAACAAGCAATACCGCTAACGTTAGCTAGCTAGCTATTTACCTCATACTGGATGTATTGTTTTCTCCATTCAGGAGTGATGTGCGCCGAAAGGTGCTCCGTGAATTTCATCCTTCCTCAGCGGTTCCCCTCCCGGGGTTTCGACGATGAAATACTAGCTGTCAGATGACTTTCTTTGTGGTGAATGGATATCATACAGCTAGCTTTTTTAAATAAAGCCAGCGTGGATGATGTGACAGAATCACCACTGAGCAATGTTTGTCATCCAGATTATGACTGTGCTGCTCGGTCCAAGATCCCCTTTTTCTCCGTCTCACATTATGGTCGGAGAACGTTGGCGGGACAACCCCGAAACATAACTGCAAGATGATGCTCCTCTCCTCCTTTATCTTAACTATGTTGTCACTATAATACACTGTTATTTCGCTTTTAGTTGTTACTTTGACAATATTGTTTTTGTGGTAACACGGGTCTAGCCTCTTGTGCTGTAAAATCGTTCAGTCGCCATCATTGGATAGAAAGTGACGTACTTGTGTCGTCACCGCTCATAGAACGCACAAAATCATGCGTGTAATCATTACGCCGATTCTGTTGCAAAACGTTTCGTCTGTTGTAGAACGTATTGCAACAGAAACCATTTACTCCAAACATATATATTTTTTTGCAACAGAAACCGTCTACTACAAACGGAAAACGTTTTGCAACGAAAACGAGAGTTTATATTGGCTAAATTCAGGTAGGACCGTCCCCGTTTCTGTTCTGCTCTGTTTGCTTCCGTTTGGTTCTATAACGGTCAACGGTTTCATTTGCGAGACGTAATGAATACACCACAGGTGGATTATTTTCTCCAAACTCTCACCGCTCCCTACATTTGGAAATTGCCACTGCCTTTCCCACAATTTATAGTCTAAACCACTGATTTTGCTGTGACTGTCCAAATCCTTGCCAGATGGTCAGACATCATACATTTGTGTTGTGAACATCAGTGTCTCCCAGAGCAGTGCTATATTTATCAACAGACTATGAGTCGGAGATTGATTGGCCCCAAGTAGGTCTGGCACCAAGGCCATGAACAGAGCTCAGACTGTTCCTTGGTATGCAACCAACAGAATAAGAACCAGCAATCCTGCAATTCCAGGGCAAATGCACAACTACCTTTCAGGTCCAGACTTCTTGGTACAGAGCAGGCTATGCTCACAGTCGACACTGTTCCCGCTCTCTCAAAACGCGGCACGTGAGTTTCTTTTGACAACAGCGCCCTCAAGTGTCAATATCAGATATGCCTAGAGCATAATGTCACCAAGCAGTGCCCATAGGGAGCGCCAAAGTTGGTGGGTAAAGAAGATAAGGCCGTTTACCATAGAACAAGTGTTCACAGTTCTGGTCTACTTAAGAGGTGGCTCTCCCAAAGGTACCAATGCGATAGCAGCTGAGTCTAGTCTAATTAGTTAATTGAACATGTTTAATTGTCTGTGCGTTTGGTCCTTCAACTGATCAACATTTTTGGCTTTTTTTTATATATATATCCAGAGGAAAGTATTATTTATCCAACTTTTTAGAGGTCCAGTACTGCCTTTGAAATGTATATTAATTGGCACATGCGCAAAACCATGTAAACGCCTGCAAGACTTCAGTTAGTATGCATTCATCTCGTGCATGTACTTCCATCTTGTGCACATGCATTAAGTCATAAGCAAACAGATATTGATTGCCACACACAGAGACCCGCATTTTGAAGTGGGTTTATTTATTCTTTCCTGTGGATATGTTGTCTCAAATGTTGACCAGCTGAGAGACCTACCCCATTGGGCAATTGGCAGAGTAAGTTCAAACATAATTGTATTCAACATTTGTGACAGACACGGGACGTTTCGGTTTTTTTCAATGTAAATGTGCGTGGCTATGCTTTTCAGGAAATGTAAAGCATCGCCACAATCGGGATCTCCCTGGATTCCTCTGGCTGCTTGTAAAAGAAGATGAATATCTTCAATAAATGTAAAATATATATATCCTTTGCGGACAGGGATTTTACTCTGTAATTCTCACAAATCATCATTTTTGTGTAAATGTTTAGTTTTTCTTGTAAGGATTCAAAATACTGTTGTGAAAAGGACAGCTAGTACTCACCCCAAAAGAGGGTTGTTTACATGCTAAGTTAACCCTATATTAAAGAGTGATAAGACCCCACAAAGTTAAATCCTCTTGGCCATGAAAATGAATGAAACTTGAATTACTGTAATTGAACTCAGGAAATGAGCTTCGCTGCATGTGTGCTGATTTTTGATTGTGTGAATATGCTGCAAAGTCAGCTCCACCTCTGTAGTATGACACTAGTTCTGTTATATAACTATTTAGTGCTTGAGTGTGTGTGCGCGTGTGTGTGTGCTTGAGTGTGTGTGCGCGTGTGTGTGAGTTTGTGTGTGTGTGAGAGAGAGGGAGAGATCATAAATAAATAAACACAACTTTTTTTCTCAATAAATCTTTATTAGGCATGAAGTTAAAAAACAGTGATTTTCAAAAAAAAATGTGGGCCTAACACACCATGCACAATGGAGGACAGCATTTGAGATGGATTACTCTTGCCTTTCAATTACATAAGAGTTGAGTTTGCTTTGTTTTGATGTCAACATCCGCTCTAGACAGCCAAAGGCAGACTAACAGCATAATGACACTGGCCCCATCGGACTCTGGTCAAATTCAGCACCATGTATCGTGGACAGCGCCTCTGTGCCGCACCACACCACATAATGCTGGCTTGAAATGGCAAACATGTATGTCTCCCTGCAACGATAACGAAGTGAAATCTGTATAGGAAATTATATTTGATGGTAGAATCACTAATTTAAGCGTTATTGATTAGGCTACATATGCAATGCTTTTAAATGAGCCCCCGAGTGGCGCAGCGTTCTAAGGCACTGCATCTCAGTGCTAGAAGCCTCATTACAAACCCCGGTTCGATTCCAGGATGTATCACAACCGGCCTTGACTGGGAGTCCCATAGGGTGTCGCACAATTGGCCCAGCGTCCAGGTATTGCCGGGGTAGGCCGTCATTGTAAATATGAATTTGTTCCTAACTGACTTACCGAGTTAAATAAAAAACAGCGTCCATTTAGTGCTGTAGGCCGAGGGCTCGGCTCTTGGCATTCACCGCGTGCCTTAATTGAATGACTTTAAATCAAGGTCCGCTGTGAACACGGAGAGCCGGAGTCTAAATCATGGATGGAGAGAAAAAGGCGTCACCGGTCTCCATTTTAGGCAAGGCCATATTCTCACCAAAAGAGAAAACCGGTCCTTGTCCCTTCGGATGGGGGTGCATTCCATATAGCGTAGCCTAATTTCCATATAAGATGTTGCAGCCAATTGAGTCGGTCAACAATAACTCAATTGTCTATCCCTAAAACCTGCGTCTCGAATTTGGATAATGTTTGGCCCCTGAAATTTCGTTGACTCAACCTCGGCTATTCATAAGGAGATCACCAATACGCCTACGAGATAATCCACGGCAGCCATTATAAAATAATCAAGTTGGTTAGGGACGGCAGTGCATTTTAGTCCTTGTAGGAAAGGGTATGCATTGCTCTGAATTTGGAGGTTGTAGGCTACCACAATGAAAACGCCTTAAAATGAAAAGCGGTGGCACATTTGATGTCCTTACGCGCCTGTCATACAGCATAAGCAAACATGTTATTTACCATAGTAGTATGACAAGAATAATCCTATAAAAATACCAAGGCCGTTATTCCTCAGACATTCATTCAGAGATGGAGGGGAGATAATCTAGGCCAAACAAACACCATAGCCTGCAACACCACTAATCCGACATCGCATGCAAACATTTGAAAATTCTGCAACGCCCTAATTCACTGAAAAACGCAAAGATGAAAAATACAAAATACAGAAATCACCTAAAGGATGATACTTTTAGCTAGTGTCTGTTTGAAGGGCAACAATGATTAGGGTAAATAAAATAATATACAAATTCTGCCTAATACCAACCGTGCGCACAAATGTTGTCTATTATCTAAAGAGAAATAACTTATTGAAATACAACCCACATAAATAAAACGACACAGGTTTTAACTGCATATAGGCTATTCTGGTCCATGACGCATTCTTTCCTCAGGAATGATCCCCAGTCGCATAGCACTTCTTATCACGTCTGAGGTCGTCTCCAGAATTCGAGGGATTTTGATTCGATGCCGGGAAAAAATCGTTTCAAATCAAATCTAATAGCCTACATCCTCGTTCGGCATTCTTCTTCGGTGAGAATTGTACTATTAAATGTCGTTCCAGACGATAGCAATTTAGCATCCTTTCAGCGCGAGAGGATTACGAGCAGGGTCAGTGACGTCACCATGCAGACAGATGCTCCAAAATCCTTCTCATCCTCATCCAATGCCCTTGAGACTGTTGCTGCGCTTGCAATTTTACCAGCCTTTTCTCAAATAGCTATTTGCAAAAACGTCCATCTATATTTTTTTCCACAAGTCAGCAATATATTCATATGCCGAGTGTGAACATTTGTGTCTAGGCTTGGCCGTGCATGATGACACGTGAATAAACTAATGAGTAAATTATGTATAGGTCTAATTCTAATTGGCCTACTCTCGTCAGATACTCATGCAGCACACACTTTGGGTCTTTTAGCCACAGGCCTATCAGAATATTTACAAACTATATCAAGATTTACAAGATATAGGAGCCATCCAAATAAACTCATAATTCAGCGATGGACATACCGGTCTGAGTTTGCCACTAGAGAGCAGTATAGCCACACAAAGTACCTTGATGCACAGTTCAAAGGATTTCAGCCACACTGATAAAGAATGTTAGATTTATATTGATTAGTCAGGACTGATGAGCTCAGTTTCACAGATGCCTCTGGCCAGCCATGGATGTGCATGTGTCCAGTCTAAACACATGATTCAATGGCTCTATTCTTCAGATTCAGTAGGTCATTCCATTATAAACCTGTCACCATATTCGGTACATTGTGCACTCTGTTCATCAGAACATCTCGCCATATAACATAGCTGAACAGAAATGCTATGGACAGAGAATGACATTCTGCTTAACCTTTTCCTATTTTCCTAGTTTGCACTTTCAGTCATTAGTTCCCTATGATGGAACCACATCTGTTCTGCCTTAACACGGCATCAAACCATGTGACTCTTTGTGGAGCAGCAGGCTATACCACATCCACTTTATCTAGCTGGACAGTGGCCTTGTGATTTCACCAATGAGAAAGGAAATGAACAAAGGATGAATGCTTTGTCTTACAAAACATACTCCACTTGCTTTTAACCCTTGATATTGGGGAAGGGCCAATATTGGATGAAGGTGAAACCCCAGGTTGCATGCGGTCACACACCTTAGTTTTTACTCTAGTTCAATCTTGAATAGCGTTATCAGCTGTTACACAGTACAGACACAGTTTCTGGCATTATTTTTTTTGTTTACTACTTAACATCACAGTAATCCTGCTTTCCCGAATACATGAGCATTATGACCTCGCTCCCTTTCTCTTAACAGTAGCAGAACAGTATGCTCATCCCTTTCAAGAGATTAAAACAGATCCAGATCTCAGTGCTGTTAATGGGCCTCCGTCTTGTCCTTCCCTTATGACCGCTTGAGGCAGAAGTTGCCCTTACACACAGATCTAGGATCAGATTTCTTTGCATACCTGCAATTCTAACATCTGACTCTTCACTGGTGGTTGGGGGAAACTACCTACTCCTATATGACCACTGATACACACAATAGCTGGATAGGTATCCACCATATTGCTCTCAAGTGATCAGTGCTTTCAGATCAGTGTTAGTGATGGAATAAAATGGAAGGAAAGTTATAAAGCTTCAGTCATGGTGCTGAGGTGTCCAGGGATGTAACCAGGCAACCAATTCCTGATAGTGAGATGTGCAATACCTGAAGGTCCCAGCTTTTACCTACTGAGTAGTGTCTCATCTCACCTAGTTCCCACCGGCCATGGGATTAGTATCCATGACTGTGTGCTGGGCCATGTTTCCATGACCCTGTCTAAGCTCTCGCCTAATTGATTAATTAGGGCAGATGGTTCGGAGATAAGAATAGATGGAACCGTCTACATGTCAGGCATGATATAGGGGAAGTTTAGGGTAACCAGTACACTCCAGGGAATGTTGCACAAGTCTACTTTTAGATTTAGACCTCAGCATATTAAGACTGTAGGGCAAATCATCTCAGTCTCGCTGTATAAATTACACTCATCTTGGATCAGGGCCATGCACAGAACATGCCTTTCAGGGGTCAGATGCTCAAAATAAAAAAAAGAGGCACCCTGCTTGAAAAAATTAACTATTTTTGATGTTGTTGCTTTGGCCTATTTCTGCAACAACACCCTCTCTCATCACAAATTGTAAGCAAGGCAGTTAGTTAGTGCCTCCTAAACACATGATTGACATCAGAAAAATATGCTGGGCTATCAGATGATGATTGATGTAGGCAAAATCTGCTAGTTAGCTAAACCAAATTACTTTTACTGAAAGTGCCTTTGAGCAGTCCCAGAAGTACCGATATTTTCAAACATGTTGGATTTTCTCGGTACAAAATATGCAATGCTCGTCTAGTGTGAGATGTGCAACAACAAGTTTTGAGAACGTGTGACCAGCAATAGCCAATGAGAGCTAGATCACCAGAGAAGAAGCCAGTGAGATGATGTTGTTTCGCATCACTCATAATGACTCGAGCAGGAGCGATGACTAGGCAACTACTAGTATACGTTTGTACTTGCCTTAAACCAAAGCATCAAATTGTTACAGCTCTAAAGTTCATAAGCAATGTTATTCAACTTAAAATGTTGGCTAGATATTTCAATTCTGAATAGCAAGCGTGACTGTATGACTAAACTTTTATGAGGCTGCTTTGAGACACCACTAATTCTAGCTACATTAGGGATTACTACAAATAACAATGCCTGTAGCAAACCTGTCGTTATACACGTGAATATCGACTTGACCACTTCAGCATTGTTTTGTGGCACAGTTGATGCAATGCAGGGCTATGGGCCAGAAGGTTAAGTTTTCGCTGACCACTACTGAGGAGCTCATTCTCCCTGCCAGTTTCATCTCATTACACTATGATCAGAGCCGGATGCAGACAATGATCAGCTAGGGGGAAATCAGATTATCAACATTTTGATGCTATATTCAATGGCGATTTTTAGCCTGTGCATCTTGGTGGGGCAAAAAAATAAAAAATAAAGTGGGATGCATGCCCACAAAGCCACTACACAACACAACACTAAACAATACATTAATTGCACTGTAACTAACGGTGACATACGGTGCCCACAAACTGTTAGGGCCTACATAAAGCTGTCCCAACAGCAGTCCCAACATTTTACCACTGCTACAACTGACTATCAGCAGAGCCTTGTCTGGCAGCGAAACAGTTCATTCATCCTCATTTACTGCCTTTAAAAAAACATAGCCGATATGGATGACTTGCTTAAACAAATGTGATTTCTAATGACAATTGAGATGTACAAACTATGGCATGAGAGGCAATCCGTAATTTAGATTAAGATATTAATGAGTGAACTAGGATGGATGTAGTCAATATAATTATTTGTTTAGGACTTTTGAAATGTACAGCGTCAGAATTCAGACAATGGCTCTTTCTTACAGTGTTCTCCCTGTACACCAAGTCAGAACCACAGGATAAATAAAGGGGGCATATAAGCAGACAATGAAAGCTCTTACAAAATTTGATGATTACATTTCTCTAAAACAGGTTATAGGCTACATGTGCACCACCAAATCAAATCAAATCAAATCAAATCAAATTTTATTTGTCACATACACATGGTTAGCAGATGTTAATGCGAGTGTAGCGAAATGCTTGTGCTTCTAGTTCCGACAATGCAGTAATAACCAACAAGTAATCTAACTAACAATTCCAAAACTACTGTCTTGTACACAGTGTGAGGGGATAAAGAATATGTACATAAGGATATATGAATGAGTGATGGTACAGAGCAGCATAGGCAGATACAGTAGATTGTATCGAGTACAGTATATACATATGAGATGAGTATGTAAACAAAGTGGCATAGTTAAAGTGGCTAGTGATACATGTATTACATAAGGATACAGTCGATGATATAGAGTACAGTATATACGTATGCCTATGAGATGAATAATGTAGGGTAAGTAACATTATATAAGGTAGCATTGTTTAAAGTGGCTAGTGATATATTTACATCATTTCCCATCAATTCCCATTATTAAAGTGGCTGGAGTTGAGTCAGTGTCAGTGTGTTGGCAGCAGCCACTCAATGTTAGTGGTGGCTGTTTAACAGTCTGATAGCCTTGAGATATAAGCTGTTTTTCAGTCTCTCGGTCCCAGCTTTGATGCACCTGTACTGACCTCGCCTTCTGGATGATAGCGGGGTGAACAGGCAGTGGCTCGGGTGGTTGATGTCCTTGATGATCTTTATGGCCTTCCTGTGACATCGGGTGGTGTAGGTGTCCTGGAGGGCAGGTAGTTTGCCCCCGGTGATGCGTTGTGCAGACCTCACTACCCTCTGGAGAGCCTTACGGTTGAGGGCGGAGCAGTTGCCGTACCAGGCGGTGATACAGCCCGCCAGGATGCTCTCGATTGTGCATCTGTAGAAGTTTGTGAGTGCTTTTGGTGACAAGCCGAATTTCTTCAGCCTCCTGAGGTTGAAGAGGCGCTGCTGCGCCTTCTTCACAATGCTGTCTGTGTGAGTGGACCAATTCAGTTTGTCTGTGATGTGTATGCCGAGGAACTTAAAACTTGCTACCCTCTCCACTACTGTTCCATCGATGTGGATAGGGGGGTGTTCCCTCTGCTGTTTCCTGAAGTCCACAATCATCTCCTTAGTTTTGTTGACGTTGAGTGTGAGGTTATTTTCCTGACACCACACTCCGAGGGCCCTCACCTCCTCCCTGTAGGCCGTCTCGTCGTTGTTGGTAATCAAGCCTACCACTGTTGTGTCGTCCGCAAACTTGATGATTGAGTTGGAGGCGTGCGTGGCCACGCAGTCGTGGGTGAACAGGGAGTACAGGAGAGGGCTCAGAACGCACCCTTGTGGGGCCCCAGTGTTGAGGATCAGCGGGGAGGAGATGTTGTTGCCTACCCTCACCACCTGGGGGCGGCCCGTCAGGAAGTCCAGTACCCAGTTGCACAGGGCGGGGTCGAGACCCAGGGTCTCGAGCTTGATGACGAGCTTGGAGGGTACTATGGTGTTGAATGCCGAGCTGTAGTCAATGAACAGCATTCTCACATAGGTATTCCTCTTGTCCAGATGGGTTAGGGCAGTGTGCAGTGTGGTTGAGATTGCATCGTCTGTGGACCTATTTGGGCGGTAAGCAAATTGGAGTGGGTCTAGGGTGTCAGGTAGGGTGGAGGTGATATGGTCTTTGACTAGTCTCTCAAAGCACTTCATGATGACGGAAGTGAGTGCTACGGGGCGGTAGTCGTTTAGCTCAGTTACCTTAGCTTTCTTGGGAACAGGAACAATGGTGGCCCTCTTGAAGCATGTGGGAACAGCAGACTGGTATAGGGATTGATTGAATATGTCCGTAAACACACCGGCCAGCTGGTCTGCGCATGCTCTGAGGGCGCGGCTGGGGATGCCGTCTGGGCCTGCAGCCTTGCGAGGGTTAACATGTTTAAATGTCTTACTCACCTCGGCTGCAGTGAAGGAGAGACCGCAAGTTTTCGTTGCAGGCCGTGTCAGTGGCACTGTATTGTCCTCAAAGCGGGCAAAAAAGTTATTTAGTCTGCCTGGGAGCAGGACATCCTGGTCCGTGACTGGGCTGGATTTCTTCCTGTAGTCCGTGATTGACTGTAGACCCTGCCACATGCCTCTTGTGTCTGAGCCGTTGAATTGAGATTCTACTTTGTCTCTGTACTGACGCTTAGCTTGTTTGATAGCCTTGCGGAGGGAATAGCTGCACTGTTTGTATTCGGTCATGTTACCAGACACCTTGCCCTGATTAAAAGCAGTGGTTCGCGCTTTCAGTTTCACACGAATGCTGCCATCAATCCACGGTTTCTGGTTAGGGAATGTTTTAATCGTTGCTATGGGAACGACATCTTCAACGCACGTTCTAATGAACTCGCACACCGAATCAGCGTATTCGTCAATGTTGTTGTCTGACGCAATACGAAACATGTCCCAGTCCACGTGATGGAAGCAGTCTTGGAGTGTGGAGTCAGCTTGGTCGGACCAGCGTTGGACAGACCTCAGCGTGGGAGCCTCTTGTTTTAGTTTCTGTCTGTAGGCAGGGATCAACAAAATGGAGTCGTGGTCAGCTTTTCCGAAAGTCAGAACAGTAGGCAAAATTAAGAGGAGTAAATAGATCAAATTATTAGGGTGAGGCACATGGGCTACTAACAGCTTACTACACAACATACACTTATGTATACTGTAGCTAAGAAAGTAATAATATCTCCCTGGCATATTACATAATTTATGCAGCAGCATACAAGAAATTTTTGGACTCACCTTGTTGTGCTGTGCTCACTTGAACAGGAAGGTGGCACGGCGATCCTTCGTGGGCAAATGTTGTCATCAGTCTGGCATTCTCTGGATTTATGGTGCTTTCAAGACAACTGGGAACTCTGAAAAAACAAGGTCGAATCATGATGATGTCATTGATCTTCAGGTCGTAGCTCTAGAAAGAGGCCAGAGTTCCCGATTTACAATTCCAAGTAGGATGACCGTTCAAAACGTATTTCCCAGTATTTCCCAATCGGTACCCCAGAATTCCAAGTTGTCTTGAACTCACTGAAGTCAAGGTTCCGCAGGTCAGAGTTAACAGTTGTTTTGACCGCGACACAAATCATGCTTCATTGACAGCATGGCCAATGTTGAATGTTTATCATTTTAAACTTGGAAAAGAGACACTCAATCCCAGATTTGGGACCACACAGCCACTCCACTGAATCGCAGGCTAGTGATTTCTTTACAGTGCTTGCAGTTATCCACTGTCACTGATTCCTTCCAAACCACTCATTGTTGAATTTGCGATTTCCAACTTGTTGTGTAATGTTTATGTCCAATGGCTGATGAGCACTGCTAAATTTTGTCTATAATTTCTCTTCATTATTTATCTTCATATGACAAGGATTAAAAAGGATTTGCCAGTGGATTGTTGACTTGATTCATGATGACTGCTAACTAAGATTTTGAAAGTATGATGTTGACATGATCAGTCCAATGAAAGCTACTGTAGATATAACGTGATTTGACATAATTTTATCTGTGGCCAATGACCTTGAGCCTTCTTGGATGAGCACTTCTAATTTAACTCTATGGCACCACCCAAGAGGCTTGGATTTTGGAGGTATATCCTTAGACTTGGCGGTGATGTAGTGTCCCCATGAGTGATAGAACACTGAGCTAATCATGGCACAACTGTATTTTCCGCTGGCTGCCCCACCACCACAGAAAGCACTGAGCTAGGCAAAAAAACCTGCATTTTGGAGCTGCCTTCCTCAAAAAATCAAAAAAAGAGACCATGTTTGTATGTGGATTTATCAACTCAATGATTTATTTTTTTACATTGATATCACACTGATATGTGATACGTATTAATGCCAAAATAACACGTGGGGCTCAAACCCACCTGTCCTGAATGACAGGTTGCCACTGGCTATATTTATAATTATATCAGATATACAGTGCCTTGCGAAAGTATTCGGCCCCCTTGAACTTTGCGACCTTTTGCCACATTTCAGGCTTCAAACATAAAGATATAAAACTGTATTTTTTTGTGAAGAATCAACAACAAGTGGGACACAATCATGAAGTGGAACGACATTTATTGGATATTTCAAACTTTTTTAACAAATCAAAAACTGAAAAATTGGGCGTGCAAAATTATTCAGCCCCCTTAAGTTAATACTTTGTAGCGCCACCTTTTCCTGCAATTACAGCTGTAAGTCGCTTGGGGTATGTCTCTATCAGTTTTGCACATCGAGAGACTGACATTTTTTCCCATTCCTCCTCCAAATCAGCTTGAGCGCAGTGAGGTTGGATGGAGAGCATTTGTGAACAGCAGTTTTCAGTTCTTTCCACAGATTCTCGATTGGATTCAGGTCTGGACTTTGACTTGGCCATTCTAACACCTGGATATGTTTATTTTTGAACCATTCCATTGTAGATTTTGCTTTATGTTTTGGATCATTGTCTTGTTGGAAGACAAATCTCCGTCCCAGTCTCAGGTCTTTTGCAGACTCCATCAGGTTTTCTTCCAGAATGGTCCTGTATTTGGCTCCATCCATCTTCCCATCAATTTTAACCATCTTCCCTGTCCCTGCTGAAGAAAAGCAGGCCCAAACCATGATGCTGCCACCACCATGTTTGACAGTGGGGATGGTGTGTTCAGTGTGATGAGCTGTGTTGCTTTTTACGCCAAACATAACGTTTTGCATTGTTGCCAAAAAGTTCAATTTTGGTTTCATCTGACCAGAGCACCTTGTTCCACATGTTTGGTGTGTCTCCCAGGTGGCTTGTGGCAAACTTTAAACGACACTTTTTATGGATATCTTTAAGAAATGGCTTTCTTCTTGCCACTCTTCCATAAAGGCCAGATTTGTGCAATATACGACTGATTGTTGTCCTATGGACAGAGTCTCCCACCTCAGCTGTAGATCTCTGCAGTTCATCCAGAGTGGGCAGTTCATCATGGGCCTCTTGGCTGCATCTCTGATCAGTCTTCTCCTTGTTTGAGCTGAAAGTTTAGAGGGACGGCCAGGTCTTGGTAGATTTGCAGTGGTCTGATACTCCTTCCATTTCAATATTATCGCTTGCACAGTGCTCCTTGAGATGTTTAAAGCTTGGGAAATCTTTTTGTATCCAAATCTGGCTTTAAACTTCTTCACAACAGTATCTCGGACCTGCCTGGTGTGTTCCTTGTTCTTCATGATGCTCTCTGCGCTTTTAACGGACCTCTGAGACTATCACAGTGCAGGTGCATTTATACGGAGACTTGATTACACACAGGTGGATTGTATTTATCATCATTAGTCATTTAGGTCAACATTGGATCATTCAGAGATCCTCACTGAACTTCTGGAAAGAGTTTGCTGCACTGAAAGTAAAGGGGCTGAATAATTTAGCACGCCCAATGTTTCAGTTTTTGATTTGTTAAAAAAGTTTGAAATATCCAATAAATGTCATTCCACTTCATGATTGTGTCCCACTTGTTGTTGATTCTTCACAAAAAAATACAGTTTTATATCTTTATGTTTGAAGCCTGAAATGTGGCAAAGGGTCGCAAAGTTCAAGGGGGCCGAATACTTTCGCAAGGCACTGTATGTAACAAATTTTCCACCAACAGGTTTCTGTGTCAATGCACCATACACAACCCAAAAGCAATGTATAACTGCATCCCAATTGCCGACTTTGAGTGCTTCATCATGGTTTGCGTTTTCAACACCAAAATTAAATAGAGTATGTCAATCTCGAACAAACACAAAATACATCCCTTCCTACTCAGTATCGAAGGCTTGGCTTGACAAACTCCGATTGTCATTAAACTTTTTGGTGTTTTGTTTTCTAACAGATGTCTCTTCCCATTCATCGAATGACCGGTGCACAGTTTGGATGCTGGAATTATATTGGAGTGGATGAACATGCACAGTTAGCCTACAGGAGACATTTTAAATAGCATAATCAGATTAAAACATTGTGACTGGTCGTGTTTATGCCACACATAATAGGTAATACATTTTAAAAGTTTGCGCCGGATGTCATTCATTTCAATGGGGAAGTCCACAATGGAGTGAAATCGCAACGCCCCCTTGTGGTTGACGGTTCCGTTGCAAGACTTACGCTACATACTTTGAATTTTCTCAAACTTTCCGTCGTTTTCAGTCCAGCCAGAGTCCATAAAAGAACAGGAAGTGACCAAACCACTGAAGAAGATAAAAATATGTGGTTTTCGGTGATGGCATTATGGGATAGCTAGCAACTTGTAAACAATTGAGTACTATTTTAATAGTAATGTTAAATAATACACATGGTCTGTTAAGCCAACTATATTATGACTGTTGCCTCCCATTTAAGTTTATTGTGATGGTAATGATGCTTGTTTTTAATGATAATTATTAGGTGGAGGTTGCTAGCTACAGTGGTGTATTCGGCGTAATGAAATACGTCACGATGTGTATGGGACATAGGTTTGAGGTCGAGGAATAGTCGCTCGGATTGGAAAGGAGGCAAAGCACGCATTAAAGGTTACTACAAGCTTAACTCCATTGACCTACGTGTGTGCGTGCACATGAGTGTAGTGGGATTTTTTAGTAGTGGACACATTTTGGCAACATGATATTTTCCTTTCTGTCCCACTCCCATTCACAAGGGGACGATAGCAACGTTTTTTTTTTTTGTCTTTTCAGTTTGTGAAAACAAGGAAGTCGCCTTCCCTTGCTAGTAAGTGCTAGCTGGCAGCTTGGCTAGCTGGCTTTAGACTGGCAAAAAACATACCAAGCTAGTTAGCCTTTTTAGTTTCCCACATCTCCATGTGAAATAATCAGATTTATAATAAAAAAATATTCCCTGGCAAGTACTCTTATACTTGCTTGTGTAACCTAAAACATTTTCCCAGTTTGTTATGCGTGGTATGGGGGATGAGTCCTTCCTGGTTACCTCATTCAGTCGCCTGTAGTCTGCACAGAACCTCAGCTTGCCCCCCTTAGGAACCATGACGACTGGCGCCGTCCAGGGGCAGTCTGAGGGCTCGATGAAGTCTGCCCACTGCATCTCCAGACAGCCTTGTCTGCTGCATCCTGGCATGCCAGCGGGATACAGTGGGGACGCATCTTGATGGGCAGAGCATCACCTGTGTCGATCTCATGCTGCACCAGATGAGTCTGACCCACCTCTTGCTCAAACAGAGCAAAGCTGTCTCTGAACTCAAACAGCAACTGCCACAACCATTCCTGCTGCTCGGTGTCAAGACCAACACAGTTCCTCCCCCATATCTCCCTCACTGCAGACAGTGTCCTCTCCTCTCCCATCTGGGGTAGCTTGGCTGGAGGGACATGGACTGGGCTCACGGAGGGATGTGTCATGGAGGTAGCTGGGGGACTGTAACACACACAGCCGTAGGTGACAGAGGGGCTGCCATGAGTCTCTGCTGCTTTAACTGTTGAAGTAAGGGGGTTGTGTGAATGTGACATTAGGGGGCGCCATGTTGACTGCCGGCCCTCTCTGGAAGCTCAGTGTGCCTCCATTTACGTCTAACTGGCAGCCTGTGCTCCTAAGAAAGTCCAACCCCAGAATACAAGGGTCCTGCACAGCCGCCACCCACACAGGATGACGCACAGACCTGCCCCCTACTGTCAGAGTCATTATTCCCTTCCCTTTCATGGGTGCCAGCCCACCTGTAACTGTGCCGAGCTGCAGAGTTGTGGGCTCAAACTGGCACAATATCCGGCCTCACAAGGATTACTGTGGACCCAGTGTCCTCCAGGGCAGAGTAGGGCACCCACTCCACAGTGATAGGGACATGACAAAAGTCCGGCCCACCACAACAGGCTCCATCTGCACTCGTCTTGCTCCCCTGTCCGTCGTCGACCTCACCCCTTCGGTCCGCCGCCCAGAATCCGTGCGAAGCACAGTTGCAGAAGCACCCATGCCCGCTTCAGCCGCCATCCTTCTAACAGTCACCCTCAAGCGGCTTCTGTGCTCTGATGCCCTGGAGATCCCCTCGGCCAGATCCTCCGATGTCCATGCACAAGCACCTCCTTAGCCATAATCGTCTCCTGCCTCCTTCACTTTCGGATTCCCTTGAAACATTTTCAACCCCTGTTCTCACGTAACGTTTGCTAGCCATGGTAGTCAGCAAGCTAGCTGGCTAACGTTTTTCTAAGTTTTTACTTCTGACACCAATGTAATGACCTGGCTAGATCAGAAATGGACAAATGTCCAGAGGATTGCGTTTACGAATTCCCGGTTTATTAACCAAACTCAACACAGGTTTGGCCATAGCCCACGCCAAATAAACCAAGGAAAACAGTATCAAACAACGGTGACCCATCTCATGTTAAGACCAGCCGTAAAAGAGGGAGAACAATAGCTAAGCATGGTCTTAAACTTGCGGTGCTCGACCCCCCTTCCAACACCCGGGGCTACCCCCTGCCACTCCACCAACCACAAGGATGGCCGGCACCAGAACATTGCAGGCATTCCCGTGGTCTGACATGCTAACACTGGGTATTGCTAAGTACAATACAACTAACGAACAGCATGACTCATAACACACAGCTGTCTGTGCGGGTCGCTACACTGTCGATGTTACATTGAGCTGGGTGATCGGAATATGAATGACAGTCATCTAATATGCTGTAATAGAAATAAGGCCATGCTCATTAAAAAAATATATCATCCTCCCTCATCTTAAACGGCACCGATCTCCACTGCTATAGATCAGATCAAGGAACCAAGCCACGACAATGCCTCCATGGCTGCGGAAGGAATGATAAGCGTGTCTCAATTTTCAGGAAGTAAAAAAGAATGTTGAATGCCGGAGCTTATTACAAGGAGATCTCAAGGTGTGATCCCTTTTGTGACGAATAATGACATTGCAACACTCCAGATTTTGCGTCTGCATTGAGCTTGTAGTAAGCTTAAGCTTTGTAAGCTTAAGCTGTCCTGAATAACTGGGCCTGATGAGAACATAGGCCTAGGACGACTTGGGAGAATAAGGATCGGGAACAGACAGTGCATCAGTATCAGAAGTACAAATACAGCCAGACTGTCCTGTACTGTACCTTTCTAGACCTTACAATCTGTCGAGAGTCGACCCACAACTGATCCAAATGGAATGAGATATTCAAATAACAGGGCTTTTGCACCATTATTTAAATTATATTTGCACTGCAGTTTACATCTAGAATAGAATTGTACTCACTTGAAAACAATAATGCAATATTCATTGCATTGTGGCGTTGTAGGCTAGTCTAGGTAGAGTAATTGTAATGTCCCCAAGGTCATACAAATTTAATAAACTGTAACAGTTACAAAAAAAATTGAAAAGTGAAAAGTGAGGTGAGCCAGTGGGGAAAAAATCATCATAATAAGAAATAAAGTAAAAGTTGTACTACTTGTAATAATACTAAACAACCTTTGTACAACCCCTAGCGACCTCACCAAGAGATTTTAGCCTTTTGGTATTCCCACTTCTGACACCAATGTAGTGAACGGCAGGACAAGGAAGTGCAACCGGCTCACTGGTGTGAAAGGCAAACACCCTGTGCAGTTTTAGTCACAGTACATTTGTGTTAGGCTAGCTGTGTTTCTGTACTGCACATGTGATGGCAGAGTATGCAATACAAATTTGATACAAATCATCATGATATCATTCTGCCAGGTAGGCCTACTTTGCAGTCAACATTTAATTGGGAAGGTTTTTTGGGAAAAACTTTTTATAGAGCCGATATGCTTTATATCTTACCTTTTTTAGAAGTGTTCACTTCAGGCTGACTACTAGCATCTATTGAGCTGATATTTCCCATAAATTCAATGTGCAAATTAACTTAAAGTAGTGTATCTACGAAATGTTCTGCAACGACACAATTCGAAAGGAAGGTTACAGCTAAATGGTTTCCTTTTACTGTTTGCGATTCACAAATGACTATTTTGATGGGCATGACTCGATTCACCGAGACTTAACCGACTACAATGGTGAAGAACATCATTCAATTAAATATTTTGAGATATGTGAAGAGGGGAATCCGTTCTACAGTAAATTCAATTTGTATGGCCGAAACAAGATCAATAGCAGAGCTTTTTGAGCTGCGTGTCTCATGTCTTGACTGTTATTTTATGCGCAGTGACGCACCCGGCCTCTCCACTGCCTGTCAGCTATTCAAATCAAATCAAATTGTATTAGTCACATACGCAGAATACAACAGGTGTAGTAGACCTTACAGTGAAATGCTCACTGCAAATAGTCTGGGTTGCCATTTGACTAGATGTTCAGGAGTCTTATGGCTTGGGGGTAGAAGCTGTTTAGAAGCCTCTTGGACCTAGACTTGGCGCTCCGGGTATCGCTTGCCGTACGGTAGCAGAGAGAACAGTCTCTGACTAGGGTGGCTGTAGTCTTTGACAATTTTTTAAGGCCTTCCACTGACACCGCCTGGTATAGAGGTACTGGATGGCAGGAAGCTTGGCCCCAATTAAAGTCGGGGATGTTAAACACTTCAGTGGCACGTCCTGCTATGGAGAGGTAGCAAGGCATAATGGTAGTCAGGTGGGAAGATATAGTTGGTTAAAGGACTGCATCACATGCCACAGGGAATGCCAAGCACACACACCAAGATGAGTGTGCCATTTGTGTTGGTGGCTTGCACCTTACATCACTTCAATGTTAACCACACTATAAAAGTGACTGTTTTACAGTTTTTACAGACCTACAGTTAGGTCTATGTACTTTTAATTCAGACATATCAAAACTGACTGAAAAAAATATTGTAAAATGACTATTATAAGACTTAAAGTGGAAAAGTAAACTTAAGAATGTAAAATAACAACTGAAATATGACACACAAATCCACAAAGAACATTCTTGAATCCTTATGCGTAAAAGACGTGACACTTATTGTACTTGGCTAGGCTAGATGAGTAACCATCACTCCGCAGCCCAGACACTTGACAGGG
Organism: Oncorhynchus clarkii lewisi; assembly: GCF_045791955.1. NCBI lineage: Eukaryota > Metazoa > Chordata > Actinopteri > Salmoniformes > Salmonidae > Oncorhynchus > Oncorhynchus clarkii. Next base: position 14,881,995 of record NC_092174.1, on the reverse strand, counting down.
GATTTACTTCTTAGGTCAGAGCCGCCTCCTATTAAATGCTGATTGGCCGGACTCAACTAAACCATAGCGACGTGCCCTGTGTTGAGGTTAAGAAACATATGTTTTATTGACTCTTCACTAGTTCGTCAATATAAGATAATCAAGAGGAATATTTTGTATTGTGTGTTGTAGTTTAGTTGAAAAGGGGGCGCGTATAAATAACTTATTTTTGCACCAACAATTTGCGCCCTCCATCTCCAATTCATCTGTTGAAGGACCCTATATAATTTTGAGATTTTAACAACGACGAATGAAATGGCAGATGAATATGTACTACTTGGAGCGTCCGAGTTCATCAAAGGTAACAAAATAAAAGTAGTTGCGCAACTTGGCTTGAATAACATCCACTTATTGCGCGAGAGTTCAGATTGCTTTCGCCCACCAACGTTTAGAACGTGATTTAACAGCTGTTTAACTCATTTGTATGTGGAATCAATGCTTTTCATTCGTGTAGTTGGTTTCTATGAGCATTGTTTGTTCAGTTTCTAGTGACTTTAGTACTTTATTAATATCCCAGAACGAGAATTTGATTGCATCAGCCAAAACATAGGCCTACATGGACTCACATTTTAATGGAAGAGTAACTTTATATTTCGGGTGTAATGAGTGTTTGATGTTTTGGAAGAAACAAAGAAGGCTAAGCCTCGGGAAATGGAAAGAGTTTAAGAACCACTAATGTGGGTCACTGAGCGTGGGAAAATAAATATGATTATTCTTATTGTTGTTATCTCTTTGCCCTTGTTTTACATGGTCTTCATTCTCTTACAGACCGGTTGTATTTTGCAACCCTTAGAACCAAACCGAAAACTACAGCAAACTCTCACTACTTCAGCACAGATGATGAATTTCTCTATGAGAAGTAAGTAGGCATGTTGTATGGACTACCCTCTTCAAATCAAACCACAGGTTTTCAATGGGTTTCATGTCTAGAGACAGATGTACTGGATAAATTTAGACCTTAACAAGTTGTGTTGTGTGGCCAATGAACACTATTTTCATGTAATCTGACCAAAGCACCGGTACCAATCCTATGCCGTTTAGCAAACTCCAGGGGTTTACGGTGCATTCAGAAAGTATTCAGACCCCTTCACTTTTTCTACATTTTGTTACGTTACAGCCTTATTCTAAAATTGATTAAATAAAACATGTTCCTCATCAATCTACACACAATACCCCATAACGACAAAGCAAGCATTTTTTGGGGGAAATGTTAGCAAATGTATTAAAAATGGAAAAACTAGTATCACAACTTGTATTCAGACCCTTTACTCCGGACTTTGTTGAAGCACCTTTGTCAGTGATTACAAACTCGAATCTTCTCACCTGTATTTTGGGAGTTTCGACCATTCTTCTCTGATGATCCTCTCAAGCTCTGTCAGGTTGGATGGGGAGCGTCGCTGCACCGCTATTTTCAGCTCTCTCCAGAGATGTTTGATTGGGTTCAAGTCCGGGCTCTGGCTGGGCCACTCAAGGACATTGAGACTTGTCCTGAAGCCACTCTTGCGTTGTCTTGGCTGTGTGCTTAGGGTCATGGTCGTGTTGGAAGGTGACCCTTTGCCTCAGTCTGAGGTCCAGAGCGCTCTGGTGCAAGTTTTCATCAAGGATCTCTCTTTACTTTGCTCCGTTCATCTTTCCCTCGATCCTGACTAATCTCCCAGTCCCTGCCGCTGAAAATCATCCCCACCACATGAAGCTGCCAGAACCATGCTTCACCGTAGGGATGGTGCCAGGTTTCCTCCAGACGTGATGCTTGGCATTCAGGCCAAAGAGTTCAATCTTGGTTTCTCAAGACCAGAGAGTCCTTTGATTTGGCAAACTCCAAGCGGGGTGTCATGTGCCTTTTACTGAGGAGTGGTTTCCGTCTGGCCACTCTTACCATAAAGGCCTGATTTGGTGTTATGCTGCAGAGATTTTTGTCCTTCTGGAAGGTTCTCCCATCTTCACAGATTAACTCTGGAGCTCTGTCAGAGTGACCATCGGGTTCTTGGTCAGCTCCCTGATCATGGCCCTTCTCTCCCGATTGCTGAGGCGGCTAGCTCTAGGACAAGTCTTGGTGGTTTCTAACTACTTCCATTTAAGAATGAATGAGGCCAGAGTGTTCTTGGGGACCTTCAGTGCTGCAGACATTTTTTGGTACCCCAAAAATGTGAGTGTACAATATAGTTTAGCATTTAAATAATTTATTTTATACAGTAATCTTTGCTCACCTTTATCAAGTGTGTCAAAAATGTCAGACCCAACTGTTTTATTATTTAAAAAAAATATTTAACATTTATTTCACTATGAAAGTCAGTTAAGACATTCTTACCCTGGCCAAACCCTAACCCGGACTACGCTGGGCCAATTGTGCACCGCCCTTTGGGACTCCCAATCACGGCCAGTTTTGATATAGCCTGGAATCGAACCAGGGTCTGTAGTGATGCTTCTAAGCACTGAGATGCAGTGCCTTATAGACCGCTGCGCCACTCGGGAGTCACTCAGGACACTGTAGCGCACATAGATAAAACACGTGTTGCCTCTGGATTTAGGCTAACCAATAATCAGTAAGTCTAGGCCTAATGGCAACCAGTTACCATGTGTAAAATTGGATTTTACAACCTGATTTCTAAATAAAAAAAATTGTATTACATGTACCTTATTCTGTAGTAGTTAATTTACAGTATTCAGGCCTATGTAATATTACCATCCTCCACTGAAGAGTAATAGTTATACTATTACTTACATTATTTACATTTGTCTCTCGGGCTTGTGTCTCAGCTTCTATGCTGACTTTGGACCCCTGAATCTGGGCATGCTGTACAGGTACTGCTGTAAACTGAACAAGAAGCTCAAGGTAAGACACATTTCGTATTACCATTACTCCAAGGGGGTTTCCTCAATATGCACTTTACTTTACCCCTTTGATAACCCTTTCCACGAAGTTGCTCCTATTACTGTGTAATCACAATGTAATTTCCAACACAATCTTTCCTATAAAACCAAACGTAGAAGCCGTTTAACAAACACCTCATGATTTGAAATGTTGATAGTCTGGTTTCTTTCAGTCCTTCACTCATTCCAGAAAGAGGGTGATTCACTACACCAGCTATGACCAGAGGAAGAGGGCCAACGCTGCAGTACTTATTGGTGCCTATTCTGTGAGTGTTCATCTTCTTGTCTTTATTATGTTATTCTCGTAGTCTCTTATTGTCTCTAATGCATGCGCACGCATGCACACGTCTGTTTCAGGTGATCTATTTGAAGAGAAGCCCAGAGGAGGCCTACAGGAGCCTCATCTCAGGAAATAATACTGCATATCTGCCTTTCAGGTAAACAAACAAAACACCTCTCCAGCTAACTATTTAGTTACTCTAGCGCCCAATCTTAAATGTAGAGGTTGGTAGGCTAATGCTGCGTACATAACACCCTGCATGAATGGTTCATATACAAATACTGCCAAGCTTCATGCCGAATGCCTTTATGCCTAACTGCCTAATGTTTGACACCGATAATGTTAAAATAGCGTACCGCTGAACAAAGGGGAATATTTGTTGTTTCTTTTCTATAACTGGTATCCATGTGCTCGCATTAGACTCCGATATGCCGCAAATCACAGTTTAGCCGGGCTGTTCCACTGACTGAAATGAGAATGTGGACGAATGATGCAAAATTCCTGCAGAACTTTCTAGATTCCTGATGCCTCAATGCCACATTGTAACCCCATCATCCTGACATCACAGGATGATACGACACCATACCAAATGACACCGTTGTCAACTGTCACCGTTTGGGTGTATGTTGAGTAAATATCATTGGAAACGCTTATAATGAGGTTAGCTGTTGAAGTGACGACCATTTCATGTTCAACAGGATGGTGGAAATAGTGCTTTTCCAGCAAGCATGTTAGGCCATTTCAACACACTGTGATGCACAGCCAACAATAGTCTCTATATGTGAAATGAACTCACCATTTGTTCTTCTCTTTTAGGGACGCTGCTCTCGGAGACTGCACGTACAATTTGACCATCCTAGACTGTTTACAAGGAATACGCAAGGTAAAAATGCATTGTTTATTTTCAGTTGAGCCTTGAGTTGCTATTTACTATAAACAAGGAGATATTATTAGACTCTGTCCCTCTTCTCCTGGGTATTTGGTGTCTTCCAATGCTTGATATTAGTTATAACTGTCAGTAATAAGTATTGATAAACTTTTTCTAAGTAGCACATACTCTTAATAAATGAGTATTCCATCGTGTATTAACAGTTATGGCATTTACAATGGTGTAGCATTTAAACATGTTATAACATATTACCCAGCCTTTTTATGAGTTTGAAAGGACCCATAGACAGGTTAAATAGCCTCAACGAATCCATTTTCTTTCTCAATATCCCCCTCTCTCTCCCTCCCTCTCTCTGTCTTGGTCGCAGTGTTAATCTTTTAGTCCAATTATGCTCACAGGGGGAGAAACATGGTTAGCATGTATCAACATGGAGGAAGGGTTACATCATGGGTTCACTCCAGAATGTTCCGTTCAGATAGAAATATAGAATTTAGATTAGACATGATTCTCAACTATGTAGAATATGGACTCATCTTAGTTCTCTGCAAAACATTTCTATCTGAGCATTTCAAAATGTTGCTCGCCTGGATGCGACCCTGCTCTATGTGTTGGTGCTCACCCTAGCCTTTTAGTCAGGGACTCAATTCTTCCCACGCAACCTGGTGTATGGACTCTATATCCAGTTAATGGATTGGTTAACCAATCAAGTGCCAGCGAGATGTGAAGACCAGAAGGGTTGTGCAATGGAGTGCGTAATCAATAAGAGAAAAAGAGATGAGGAAGAGCCGCAATTTCTCCTGGCCCCACGTTGACACAGGTCCTTGTGACTGCAAGGATATGTCTATAGTAATGACTCTACAGTGTATGTAAGTGGCTCCTAAGTACTGGTCTTCTTGTGAACAACAATTAATGTCAGGTTTGATTCAATACCACCCTGTGTGCTTTTTTTTTTTTTACATCCGTAGGCCCTGCAATGTGGATTCTTCAACTTTGAGACATTTGATGTGGAAGAGTATGAGCATTACGAGCGAGTAGAGAATGGAGACATGAACTGGATTATTCCTGGGAAGATTTTGGCCTTTAGTGGACCTCACCCAAGAAGCAAGATAGAGAATGGTGACTTTTCCCTTGCTGCCTATACATGTTTTTCATAGTTCATGGTTTTAAGAGACAATTACAGCGCTTGTCATGTCACAGTAAATGGAATGGCAGTTGATAGTACAGAATACCTACATTTATTTAACTAGGCAAGTCAGTTAAGAACAAATTCTTATTTTCAATGACGGCCTTGGAACAGTGGGTTAACTGCCTTGTTCAGGGGCAGAATGACAGATTTGTTTACCTTGTCAGCATGGGGATTTGATCTTGCGACCTTTCGGTTACTAGTCCAACACTCTCCACTAGGTTACCTGCCACCCCAAATGACTGTCCTTCATCAACCTCCACTATAATGGCACTGACCCCAACCCTGTCCCCCCCCTCCCTCACAGGATACCCTCTCCATGCTCCAGAGGCCTACTTCCCGTATTTCCAGGAGCATCATGTAACCGCCGTGGTGCGGCTCAACAGGAAGATCTACGACGGACGGCGGTTCACTGACGGCGGCTTCGAGCACCACGACCTGTTCTTCGTGGATGGAACCACGCCCAGTGACCTCATCACACGACGCTTCCTCCACGTGTGTGAGAGCACTGAGGGCGCTGTGGCTGTCCACTGCAAAGGTGAGAGGCTTTGTGTGTGTATTAATCAATTCATAAAACCATCATGGACCTCATACTTAGCTCTGCTGTCTGTTCAGTAGTAAATAAGATCATTATTCAGTGTTGGACTCTAGCATGCAGTGACACAGAGACTCATCATTAGAGGGCAGCAATAGGCTGACATTTCAACAGTAGGCTTACTCCTCTCTCGCCATTACTCTCTATGTCAAGGCTCAGGAGAAAACCCAGGTGCAGACTGTTTCGAAGTACCAAAAGTTTATTACAAAAACAGGGAGGGCAGGCAAACGACAGCTCAAGGGCATGCAGAGGTCAATACTCCAGTGCAGAGTACGAAAGGTACAGAACGGAAGGCAGGCTCAGGGCAGGCAGAGGTCAGTAATCCAGGGTGGTATGGCAAGGTACAGAAAGACAGGCATGCTCAGGGTCAGGGCAGGAAGAATGGTCAAAACTGTGAATGCTAGAAAACAGGAACTAGAAACGGGCAGGAGCACGGGACAAAATGCTGGTAGGCTTGACGAAACAAAACAAACTGGCAACAGACAAACGGAGAACACAGGTATAAGTACACTGGGGATAATGGGTAAGATGGCCGACACCTGGAGCGTGGTGAAAACAAGCACAAAGACAGGTGTGTGACACTCATAAAGAACTGTCTTTTCTCTTCACTCTCACTCTTTTCTGCCTACTCTTCCCCTATGTCCATTCACAGCGGGTCTGGGTCGTACGGGGACACTGATAGGTTGTTACCTGATGAAGCACTATCGTTTCACAGCGGCTGACGCCATCGCCTGGATCAGGATCTGCAGGCCTGGATCCATCATCGGACCTCAGCAGGACTTTCTAGAAGAGTAAGGAATAAACCCCAATATGTCACACTAAGACCCAGTGAAAGATACAGTGCATTCAGAAAGTATTCAGACCCCTTGACTTTTTCTAAATGTTATGTTACAGCCTTATTCTAAAATGGATTCTATTGTTTTTTTTTCTCTCATCAATCTACACACAATATCCCATAATGACAAAGCAAAAATTGACAAAAATGGACACATTTACAATAGTATTCAGACCCGTTACTCAGTACTTTGTTGAAGCACCTTTGGCAGCAATTACAGCCTTGAGTCTTCTTGGGTATGACGCTACAAGCTTGGCACACCTGTATTTGGGGAGTTTCTCCCATTCTTCTCTGCAGATCCTCTCAAGCTCTGTCAGGTTGGATGGGAAGCTTCGCTGCACAGCTATTTTCAGGTCTCCAGAGATGTTCGATCGGGTTCAAGTCTGGGCCACTCCAGGACATTCAGAGACTTGTCCCGTAGCCACTCCTGCAGAGTCTTGGCTTTGTGCTTAGGGTCGTTGTCGTGTTGGAAGGTGATCCTTCGCCACAGTCTGAGGTCCTGAGCACTCTGGAGAAGGTTTTCATCAAGGATCTCTCTGTGCTTTGCTACGTTCATCTTTCACTCGATCCTGACTAGCCTCCCAGTCCCTGCCGCCGAAAAACATTCCCACAGCATAATGCTGCCACCACCATGCTTCACCGTAGGGATTGTGCCAGGTTTCCTCCAGATGTGACATTTGGCATTCAGGCAAAATAGTTTAATCTTGGTTTCAACAGACCAGAGAATCTTGTTTCTCATGGTCTGAGAGTCTTTTAGGTGCCTTTTGCCAAACTCAAGCGGGCTGTCGTGTGCCTTTTACTGAGGAGTGGCTTCCGTCTGGCCACTCTACCATAAATGCCTGATTGGTGGAGTGCTGCAGAGATGGTTGTCCTTCTGGAGGGTTCTCCCATCCCCACAGAGGAACTCTGGAACTCTGTCACAGTGACCATCTGGTTCTTGGTCACCTCCCTGACCAAGGCCCTTCTCCCCCGATTGCTCAGTTTGGCCAGGTGGCCAGCTCTAACAAGAGTCTTGGTGGTTCCAAACTTCTTCTATTTAAGAATGATGGAGACCTTCAATGCTGATGGGGACCTTCAATGCTGTAGACATTTTTTGGTACCCTTCCACAGATATGTGCCTCGACACAATCCTGTCTCGGCGCTCTATGGACAATTCCTTCAACTTCATGGCTTGGTTTTTGCACTGACATGCACTGTCAACTGTGGGACCTTATATAGGCAGGAGTGTGCCTTTCCAAATCATGTCCAATCAATTGAATTTACCACAGGTGGACTCCAATCAGGTTGTAGAAACATCTCAAGGATGATCAATGGAAACAGGATGCACCTGAGCTCAAGTCACATAGCAAAGGTTCTGAATACTTATGTAAATAAGTTATTTCTAAAAACCTATTTTCGCTTTGTCATTATGGCGTATTGTGTGTAGATTGAGGAGGAAAACAATTGAATCAATTTTAGTTTATAATCTGCCTCTTATATCTGTGGAAGTTTGGTACAGTTTAATATTTTTCTCCTCCTGACTACTTATCGCTCTCTTCAGTAAGCAGCACAGTATGTGGGTGCAGGGTGACATGCATCGCACCAAACAGAAGCAGCAGCAGCGTCGCCAGCGGCCAAAGCTGGACCAGGAAGTGACTTGCCTCGTCTCCAGCATGGACGACCTGTCAATCAACACCGTTCTTTATAAGTCCTTCAGCCTGGATGAGGTTAGTGACTTTGGCAATGGTTCTTTGTAGAGTTGGGTAGATTACTTTCTAAATGTGATCCATTAGTTACCTGTCCAAAATTGTAATCAGTAATGTAATTTTGGGATTTCCCAAACTCAGTAACGTGATTTGATTACTTTCCCTTTAAGAGCATTTTCGTTATGCATCTTGTCCTGGAGGCAGCTCTGCAGAGTGGTCACTAGGTGGCATACAGTAGCCACAAAGTTATACAATCCGATTTTAAACCTAACCTTAACCACACTGCTAACCCCTAGTGCCTAACCCTAACCTTAAATTAAGACCAAATTGTATTTTTGGTTTTCATAAATTTTTACAATATAGACAATTTGTGTTCTGCAGCTGGCCCATCTAGTGGAAATCTCAGTTCTGCCTCAAGGACAAGACTCATCCCAATAAATGTCAACCTGCTTAAGAGGCATTAGAAGAAGACATAAGTCAATATTACCAATTGAACAGCATCCATTGCAGGATAAATCATTATTAGAGTTTACATAGCTGGTCATAAATGGATGTTGGATTTTACTTAATGGGTTGGTTATATAGGCTGCTTCTGACACATTGCTTTCTTTTTGCATGTGAAAAATTTGCTATAGAGGCCTATTGTTTACATTTTTGTTGGTGACACTGATATCTTGATAATTTGCAACTGTTTGAGTCTATCAAAAGTGTGTGTGTTTGAGCATTTGTCCGTTAGGCCTATGTATTTAAAAACATTTTTTTATCAGCTTTCGATTGAGCAATAAAATCCCCACTCGTGGTCTTATTAAACTAGTTTTTGACAGTACGGAGCACAGTACCACAGGGGAGTTTACTGGCTGTCCACTGGGTCATATTAATTATGCCGATTCTGTTACAAAACGAAAGCAAACGGAACAAAATGGGAAGGGACCTACCTGAATTTTCTGATAGGAACTCTTATTTTACTCTGTTTGCTTCAGTTTGGTTCTTAAACGGTAACAGATTTCTTGATGAATACACCCCTGGTCACAAAAACAATGATTAATAAGCAGCTTACAATTCTTCAATTCAACCATTGTGTTAAAATACACATATACATTTGTGAACAGCCATTCACATTCACAACACTGTAAAGCACAAATAGCTAAATGAGAGAGTAGCAGTGTGATTCACATCAATGCCCTATGTACACTGAACAAAAATACAAACACATGTAAAGTGTTGGTCCCATGTTCCATGAGCTGAAATAAAATATCCCGGAAATTTTGCATACGCACAAACAGCTTGTTTCTCAAGAATATTGTGCCCAAATTTGTTTACATCCCTGTTAGTGAGCATTTCTCCTTTACCAAGGTAAATCCATCCACCTGGCAGGTGGGGCATATCAAGAAGCTGATTAAACTGCATGACCATTACACATGTCCACCTTGTGCAGGGGATAATAAAAGGCCACTTGAAAATGTACAGTTTTGTCACACAACAACACAATGTCTCAAGTTATTGGATGATATCAGGTATGAAGGGAAGACCGAGATGCAGACCACGTCGAATAAACAATAGTTTAATCTTCCAACAGGTGCAGGCAATAGACAGGTCAAGGCAGGCAGGGGTCATAAAACCAGAGGTCAGGCAACGGTACCAGACCGCAGGCTGGCTCAGGGTCTGGGTAAGGCAGAGGTCGGTAATCCAGAGGGGGGCAGCGGTACAGGTTGGCAGGCAGGCTGTGGGTTGGGCAGGCAGAGTGGTCAGGCAGGCGAGGGTCAAAACTGTGAGGGCAAGAAAAGAGAGACTAGAAAAAGCAGGTGAAACACAAAACGCTGGTTGACTCGAACAAACAAGACAAACTGGCAACAGACCAACAGAGAACACAGGTATAAATACACAGGGGAAGATGTGCGACACCTGGAGGGGGGTGGAGACGATCACAAAGACAGGTGAAACAGATCAGGGTGTGACAGATGACTTCATATTCCATTCACCCAGTTCAATGTAACAGCAATAGGTTTAGGCTACTACATGATACTCACATTTTCTCTATACCCATCATGAGGTTGCTAACCTAACCTATGAATGAAAGTTTACAACGTACAGTTGAATTCGAAAGTTTACATACACCTTAGCCAAATACATTTAAACTCAGATTTTCACAATTCCTGACATTTAGTCCTAGTAGAAATTCACTGTATTTGGTCAGTTAGGATCACCACTTTATTTTAAGAATGTGAAATATCAGAATAATAGTAGAGTGATTTATTTCAGCTTTTATTTCTTTCATCACATTCCCAGTGGGTCAGAAGTTTACATACACTCAATTAGTATTTGGTAGCATTGCCTTTAAATTGTTTAACTTGGGTCAAACATTTCAGTTTGCCTTCCACAAGCTTCCCACAATAAATTGGGTGCATTTTGGCCCATTCCTTTTGACAGAGTTGGTGTAACTGAGTCAGGTTTGTAGGCCTCCTTGCTCGCACACCCTTTTTCAGTTCTGCCCACAACTTTTCTATAGGATTGAGGTCAGGGCTTTGTGATGGCCACTCCAATATCTTGACTTTGTTGTCCTTAAGCCATTTTGCCACAAATTTGGAAGTATGCTTGGGGTCATTGTCCATTTGGAAGACCCATTTGCGACCAAGCATTAATTTCCTGACTGATGTCTTGAGATGTTGCTTCAATATATCCACATAATTTTCCTCCCTCATAATGCCATCTATTTTGTGAAGTACACCATTCCCTCCTGCAGCAAAGCACCCCCACAACATGATGCTGCCACCCCCGTGCTTCACGGTTGGGATGGTGTTCTACGGCTTGCAAGCCTCTCCATTATTCCTCCAAACATAACGATGGTCATGTGCAGTTGCAAACCGTGTCTGGCTTTTTTTATGGCAGTTTTGGAGCAGTGGCTTCTTCCTTGCTGAGCGGCCATTCAGGTTATGTCGATATTTTACTGTGGATATAGATACTTTTGTACCTGTTTCCTTCAGCATCTTCACAAGGTCCTTTGCTGTTGTTCTGGGATTGATTTGCACTTTTCGCACTAAAGTACAGTACGTTCATCTCTCGGAGACAGAACTCGTCTCCTTCCTGAGCGGTATGACGGGTCTGGTCCCATGGTGTTTATACTTGCATACTATTGTTTGTACAGATGAACGTGGTACCTTCAGGCGTTTATCAATTGCTCCAAAGGATGAACCAGAGTTGTGGAGGTCTACAATCTTTTTTCTGAGGTCTTGGCTGATTTCTTTTGATTTTCCCATGATGTCAGGCGAAGAGGCACTGAATTGGAAGGTAGGACATGAAATACATCCACAAGTACACCTCCAATTGACTCAAATTATGTAATTTAGCCTATCAGAAGCTTCTAAAGCCATGACATCATTTTCTGGGATTCTCCAAGCTGTTTAAAGGCACAGTCAACTTAGTGTATGTAAGCTTCTGACCCACTGGAATTGTGATAAAGTGAATTATAAGTGAAATAATCTACAGTGCCTTGCGAAAGTATTCGGCCCCCTTGAACTTTGCGACCTTTTGCCACATTTCAGGCTTCAAACATAAAGAAATAAAACTGTATTTTTCTGTGAAGAATCAACAACAAGTGGGACACAATCATGAAGTGGAACGACATTTATTGGATATATCAAACTTTTTTAACAAATCAAAAACTGAAAAATTGGGCGTGCAAAATTATTCAGCCCCTTTACTTTTAGTGCAGCAAACTCTCTCCAGAAGTTCAGTGAGGATCTCTGAATGATCCAATGTTGACCTAAATGACTAATGATGATAAATACAATCCACCTGTGTGTAATCAAGTCTCCATATAAATACACCTGCACTGTGATAGTCTCAGAGGTCCGTTAAAAGCGCAGAGAGCATCATGAAGAACAAGGAACACACCAGGCAGGTCCGAGATACTGTTGTGAAGAAGTTTAAAGCCGGATTTGGATACAAAAAGATTTCCCAAGCTTTAAACATCCCAAGGAGCACTGTGCAAGCGATAATATTGAAATGGAAGGAGTATCAGACCACTGCAAATCTACCAAGACCTGGCCGTCCCTCTAAACTTTCAGCTCATACAAGGAGAAGACTGATCAGAGATGCAGCCAAGAGGCCCATGATCTTTCTGGATGAACTGCAGAGATCTACAGCTGAGGTGGGAGACTCTGTCCATAGGACAACAATCAGTTGTATATTGCACAAATCTGGCCTTATGGAAGAGTGGCAAGAAGAAAGCCATTTCTTAAAGATATCCATAAAAAGTGTCGTTTAAAGTTTGCCACAAGCCACCTGGGAGGCACACCAAACATGTGGAAGAAGGTGCTCTGGTCAGATGAAACCAAAATTGAACTTTTTGGCAACAATGCAAAACGTTATGTTTGGCGTAAAAGCAACACAGCTGAACACACCATCCCCACTGTCAAACATGGTGGTGGCAGCATCATGGTTTGGGCCTGCTTTTCTTCAGCAGGGACAGGGAAGATGGTTAAAATTGATGGGAAGATGGATGGAGCCAAATACAGGACCATTCTGGAAGAAAACCTGATGGAGTCTGCAAAAGACCTGAGACTGGGACGGAGATTTGTCTTCCAACAAGACAATGATCCAAAACATAAAGCAAAATCTACAATGGAATGGTTCAATAATAAACATATCCAGGTGTTAGAATGGCCAAGTCAAAGTCCAGACCTGAATCCAATCGAGAATATGTGGAATGAACTGAAAACTGCTGTTCACAAATGCTCTCCATCCAACCTCACTGAGCTCGAGCTGTTTTGCAAGGAGGAATGGGAAAAAATGTCAGTCTCTCGATGTGCAAAACTGATAGAGACATACCCCAAGCGACTTACAGCTGTAATCGCAGCAAAAGGTGGCGCTACAAAGTATTAACTTAAGGGGGCTGAATAATTTTGCACGCCCAATTTTTCAGTTTTTGATTTGTTAAAAAAGTTTGAAATATCCAATAAATGTCGTTCCACTTCATGATTGTGTCCCACTTGTTGTTGATTCTTCACAAAAAAATACAGTTTTATATCTTTATGTTTGAAGCCTGAAATGTGGCAAAAGGTCGCAAAGTTCAAGGGGGCCGAATACTTTCGCAAGGCACTGTATCTGGAAAAAATTGTTGGAAAAATTACTTGTGTCACACGCCAAGTAGATGTCCTAACCAACTTGCCAAAATTATAGTTTGTTAACAATAAATTTGTGGAGTGGTTGAAAAACGAGTTTTAATGACTCCAACCTAAGTGTATGTAAACTTCCAACTTCAACTGTATAGGTGCACACAGGTCGAGAGACAAGTTTCTATTGGACATGGTATGTTTATCCCCATTTTATCCCCATTTTGTTCCTTTTGCTTCCACTTAAGAAGCGTTTTTTTCAACAGAATCGGCGGAATGAATACACACCCCTGATCATGCGTAAACGGAGTTCACTCTCATAACAGCCATGTTGTATTCCTTCTCTTCCCTCCGCTTGTGGACTTCAATGCACAACACATCAGCTGTATGTAACCAGGCGAAAATACCTTTCCAAGCCAAACTACACAGCCTACACCATGTCACCATATTAGCTAAAGTAACGTCATAGCTAATAGAACGAATGTGATAGTAAACCCGCTACAATCATGCATTTCACTGGCGGGCCCCGGTGGCAATACTTTTGTAATAGCAAATGCTTACCTTCACTTGGAAGAGTTCCAGTGTTGTTTTGGACAGTCATAGCCACCTAGGTAACATATTATCCCTCTGTTTGAGCAGGGGGTTTCAGTAGGCTAAACTAGCTGCATTTGCTAGCTAAGTAAGTGAAAGTGAAAAAAAGAAATCTTTCTCTCTTGCTTCTACATCATTTTGGAAGAAATTCATTTGTTAAAAACTGTTCAACTATTGTCTTTTCCTCTCTTTGAGTCATATACTCACCATATTTTAAAGACTGCAGTGCTAGCTAGCTGTAGTTTATGCTTTCAGTACTAGATTAATTCTCTGATCATTTGATTGGGTGGACAACATGTCAGTTCATGCTGCAAGAGCTCTGATAGGCTGGAGGACGTCCTCCGGAAGTTGTCATAATTACTGTGTAAGCCTATGGAAGGGCTTGAGAACCATGAGCCTCCTAGGTTTTGTATTGAAGTCAGAGGAGGGCGGAAGCTAGCTGTCCTCCGGCTACACCATGGTGCTACCCTACAGAGTGCTGCTGAGGCTACTGTAGAAATAGTGTTTTAATCAGTTATTTGGTGACGTGATTATATTTAGTATAGTTTTATCTAAAAAGGATAACTTTTTAGATTAAAAAAAAGCTAAAGGGGGGGGTTTGCCCAGGGAGCCATACTAGCTAGAACCGCCACTTCGAGTCACGACCACTCACACGGTAGCCTAAACATAGTCCAGTTCAAAGTGAATGGCACAGATCTATATATGGCAATGGCTATTTACATATAGGCCTACTGCAGCTCTGATTGGTTATGGCGCACCGGTCTGTATAGAGTACAGGCCTGATTCAAGCCTGTCAATGCAATAGAATCCTGCTCCAATGCACTCTACCTACAAGACAATCTCTAGCAAAGTTAATTTAGCATACTGTCTTTATTGTTTGTTTTGTTACGATATGTGACATTGAATGTGGCTAATATTGCCACAGTAGATCGAATAGTTGATAGTGTTAACTAAAGAGGAAAACTAAAGAGAAAATTGAGTGAAGTTCAATCGAGTGCTTCTTAGCGCGGGCCGAGGGGAGCTGAGCGCCCACGCATGTGTGCAGCTTAAAGGAACATTGCTATTGAGCATGTTTTGGATGCTCTGGATCGACGTGTACCACAGCGTGTTCCAGGTCCTGCCAATATCCAGCAACTTCACACAGCCATTGAAGAGGCATGGGACAAAAAACATTCCACCGGCCACAATTAACAGCCTGATCAACTCTATGCAAAGGAGATGTGTTGCGCTGCATGAGGCAAATGGTGGTGACACCAGATACTGACTGGTTTTCTGATTCACACCCCTACCATTTTTTAAGGTATCTGTGACCAACAGATGCATACTGTATCTGTATTGGCAGGACCTGTACATAGCACCTGTACATAGCCCATCTGTAAATAGCCCAAACAACTACCTCAGCCCCTACTGTATTTATTTATTTATTTATCTTGCTCCTTTGAACCCCAGTATTTCTACTTTGCACATTCATCTACTGCACATCTACCATTCCAGTGTTTAATTGCTATATTGTATTTACTTTGCCACCATGGCCTATTTATTGCCTTACCTCCCTTATCTCACCTCATTTGCACACATTGTATATAGACTTGTTTTTCTACTGTATTATTGACTGTATGTTTGTTTACTCCATGTGTAACTCTGTGTTGTATGTGTCGAACTGCTTTGCTTTATCTTGGCCAGGTAAGATAATTGATAATTGATAATTGTAATTGAGAACTTGTTCTCAACTCGCCTACCTGGTTATAAAGGTGAAATAAAAATAAATAAATAGATTCCCAGTCATGTGAAATCCATAGATTAGGGCGTAAATTAATTTATTTCAGTTGACTGATATGAACTGTAACTCAGTAAAAGCTTTCAGATTTTTGCATGTTGCGTTTATTTTTTGTTCAGTTTAGATAATAAGTGATATCCAAATCACCTGTAGGCTACACCACTGCTGTCATGCTTACCTCCAAGCATTTATTCAAGTTGGATAATCTTTGATTGCCAACAGCAGTCACTCCATTGGAAGATATAGCTTGGACTATATGCCTTCAAAAGCCTATTCCTGCTCTTTCCCCAAGATTCATCAAACGCATTTGGTGTGTCATCATAGTGGTCTCTGACTTGTGGTCAGACTCGCTCAGGCAGAAACAAATGTAAACTTGAGTCTTTTTTCAATGCTGATTTGAATGTCATTGAGAAAACAAAAAGGTGTCAAAAAAAAATTATGCAAACATCCTTTCTGAATTTAAAAGTAATCCTAGAAGTAATCATCTAGTTTTTCAAAAGTATCTGTAATCTGATTACTATATTTTTGCTGGTAATGTAACATATTCGTTTTTTTTTTTGTAATCTGTTACATGTAACGGATTACATCTAATCCGTTATCCCCCCATCCCTGTTTGTATGTTTTACTTTTTAACTTTATTTATAGACTTAAGATATAACAACAAAAACAGTACAACCCCAACCCCTCATTCTCCCATCCCTCCACTTCCTCCCTCCCTCCCTCCCTACAAACCACCCACCCACCAAGGCATCTATAAAAGTAAGTTAAATAGGACAGAAAAACAGAAACAAACAGTAATAGAAATAAAAACAATGGGGATAAAGTTATATAAAAATTCTTATCAGCACAAATGGCCACTAGAACAGACATGACCGCTTACCAAACTATGCAAGTTTCTCTAAGTAAAATACTTTCCACGTATTGTGTTAATGGGGACCAGTTTAAGTCAAACTGTTGTTGGGACCCATGCACAGTGTACCTAACCTTCTCCAGAGGCAGAGATGACATCACCTCCTTGACCCACTGCATAAAGGAGGGCGGCTTTCGCATTTGCCTGATGCTTGGTAGCATTCTGGTCTAGGGGAAGTACCCCAAAAATGGCAGGGACCGGGTTGGTGCTAACAGTTGTATTACACATATGTGAGAATGCCTCTCAAATGGGTCCCAGAAGCCAGTCAAAGATTGGCATGACCAAAACATATGTCCCACAGTCGCTGGACTCTGGTGGCATCTCAAACACTTGGTTAACATTTGGGTGTATTTTTCCCAATCTGTCATTTGACAAAAGCCCACGCCTTATGCAAAATGATGATGTGTGGATACACTCAATACTCTGTTGCCATATGTCATCGTATAGCTCGCCACCTATGTCTTGATCCCATGCAGATTTTGTATTTGCAAAGGAAGGTGGATTAATGTTCTGTATTATGTCGTATAGTCTGGAGATTGTGCCCTTCAGATAAGGGTTAAGATCTAAGCACCTCTCGACTGGACACTTAGTGGGCTCAAGTGGAAATTAAGGGAAATGTTTTTTGGCAAAGCTGCCAGTTTGCAGGTATCTAAAAAAAAGTGGGTATTGGGAATATTATGGTCAACCCTCAGAGTATCGAATGAGACAAATGTGTTATCAACAAATAGGTCACAAAAAAAACAGCAGACCGTTCCTATGCCAGAACTGGAATGCCGTGTCAATCTGTGACGCTGGGAAGAGATGATTAGATGTTAATGGAGAGAAGCCACTTGCTTGTTAAAGGCTAAAGTGACTTTGGAATTGGGACAAGATTTTAAGGGAGTTCTTAACAATGGGGTTCAAAACATGGATGCCAAGGTTCATGGGTATTGGGGAGCACAGGAGCGATACCGGAAACGTTGGAAGGCTTGACTGTAACTCTATGATGGCCCAAGTTGGGCCTTCCTTGTTTTCAAATGTAGAAACACAATAAACACATTTAGAAATATTTGCTGACCAGTAGTAGTGTAAAAAAAGCCTGTAGGCTTAGGCCTCTCTAGATATACCTTTCTCATTCGTGGATTTGACTTATTCCAAATGAAGTTGGAAATGTAGCTGTCCAGTTGTTTGAACATCGACTTTGGCAAAAAATGGCAATCATTTGGAATAGGTACAAAAACCTAGGTAGTACAGGCATCTTAACAGAATGAATGCGACCTGCTAATGAAATGGGAAGAGACGAACCTAATGAAATCCTGCTTAGTGCGCTCCAGGATTGTTTTGAAGTTATGTTTAGACAGAGCCTTAAATGAGCGTGTGACCTTTATCCCCAAATAAATAAAGACCTGATGCTTAAATGGGAAATTGGCATACCCAATTCCTTCTGCGAACGGATTAATGGGGAGGAGCACACTTTTTGTTAGGTTTAGCTGACAACCAGAGAATGTCCCAAAACCTTGTAGCATGTCTAAGAGAGCGGGCATAGGGTTAGAGATGTATAAAATAAGATTGTCTGCATATAAGGACACCTTGTGAGTTATGTCGCCCCTTAGTATTCCCTTAATCCTCTCCTCCGCCCGCAGGGCGATAGCAAGAGGCTTATACAGATATAAGCAACCCTACCCTATACGGATAAACAGCAACCCTGCCTGGCCCTCTGTGGAGAGGAAGTAGCTGGAGGTAACATTGTTGGTGTGAACAGAAGCCACTGGGGACGAGTACAACATCTTAATCCAGGAAAGGAATGACAGGACCAAACCCAAATCTCTCTAGTACTGCAAATATATATTCCCACTCAACCCCCGGTCGAAAGCCTTTTCAGCATAAGAGATGACAACTTCTGGCTGTAGAGTTGAGTGGGCAGAATAGAGAACATTAAATAGGTGGCGAATATTATAGAAAGATTGCCTACCTGAGATAAATCCGGTTTGGTCAGAGTTAGTTTGTATGTTTTTTAGTTTTTTTGAAATGTGATTTTACAGTTTGAATGTGGTGTCCTGGGTCCAGTTCTGAAGGGTGTAATGTCACATAACGTTCAGATAGAAATGTATTGTGCAACACAGGGCTGCCAAACTCAACCAGTGCATATTGAAAAAGCTCAACGAATTTGCGGGCCTATTATATTTGTTAAAAACATTTTTTTGCATAGTCCTACAACTGCTACCCATGTCAATTTTATAATGTCCACTTATCTACATAGGATTCTGCATATAGCATTTTAACATATTGAAACAAAAGAAGAGATATTTGTCCAGTCTTTGCTGCTACGCTTGTGCATTATCCTGTGACCTTAATCAAAAAGTATTTCATAACGCCGAATAACAAAAACATCGCTCGGTTGTTGTAACATTTTAACTTAACATTTTTTTTTTCATTTCTTGCACTGCATGGATCACTGGTGTGGCAGAATGCAACATTGCTGTATGGTGCACTGAAAATGTCTTGATTTGAGTAGGTAGCCTAGGCTACTTCTCAAATGTTGCTGTAATAGTCCCACATGTTTCTCCTTTGCATGGTTGTTAGGAATTTTATGAATAATGACTAAACAATATTTACATTTAAATAGAACTATAACTAATTAAACTCTAAACTGTTTTACAATATCTGATTAATAATCTTAGTTCCTAAGAAAGAGGTTATGTAGCATGGACAGGGGGTAATTGGAAATGATAACCATTGTGGAAGAAGGAATGTATGTGTGTGTGTCTAAAGTAAGCAAAGAGTGTCATTAACTTATGTTTGAACCGACTCAGCTATAACTCTGTGGCGATCAAATAAGACAGCGAGAGCCCCTCCAGGTTTTCCTTATCTGGAACTGTCTGCTAAGTGGTAATAGACTATGGTGAGACTTCAGGAGTTAATCTAGATATAGTGTGTCAGGTATGTGCGCTAGTGAGTTGGAATGAACTTTTGAACCTGCTTTGTCCTGGTCGAGAGGAGGAGATACATTTTATAACCTATGACTTCATATGTGATATATAAACTGTTGTACATAGTTCTATGAGCAGCGCTCTCGAGAATGCTATTGGCTAATTTTGATAGACTGGTCTCTGTCTGTTTTATGCAAATGAGGATCTTTACTAATTCTTAAACAGACTGTGATTTCAATTGAATTGGTTAATGAATATATATATAGGAATTGTTAAATTCCTTTGACAATGGTGTTTTTTTTTGGATTAGTCATTGTCAAGCTACAACATATTTGCCAGACCACAACATATTTGTAGCTAGGACTGTGGCATGTGTCTGTACACTTTCCCTCTGCTCAGCTGTAAATGGGACACACGAAAGCAACGTAAACGGGACACAGAAAAGCAGTGCAATTGAACTTTGAATTCACCGTTGTGGGCGCATCAGGTTGTAATTTTGTAAAGTTTACTAATTTATACTCGCTTGTTTGTCCTATTGTCCTTTAGTAGTAATTTATACCCTCGTGAGAATCCTTTATCTTAACTCTTTTGACAACCAAGATGACATTTTATGTAGGTTACAGCAATGACCAGTCGGTACCGAAACTCGGCATGGACATTTGGCTTACAACACTTTTAAACACTGGCTGGCTCGGGCATTGCTTGCTGTGACTTCTAGTGCAGGGCATAGCAGGCGGTATGAAAGTGGGCCAAAATGAATTGACATCCCAAATCATTTCACGGGCCAGATAGAAATGTGTCACGGGCCAGACTCGGCCCGTATTTAACACATGTGGTGTTACGTATAGGACTATCTGTCAGGTACAATAAGGATTCAGGTTAGTTTTATTCATTGCATTATAATCTGAAATGGTCTGACCCTGTCTAAGGGCTGGCATTTTGCTAGGATGTGAAATGATTGAAACTGCATGTCTTGGTTTGTCGCCCTCTCTCTGTCATCTGCAGAATAACTACAGGGAGTGTCTGACCCAAGGAGATAAACTCAGGGATTTGAAAGGCCGTCGCTCATCCAGGTCTGCCACCACTTCACGGTATGTGCGTGTGCTGTGCGAAAGTGAATGTGGTTAAACATCCATCAATACTTCGTTGACGTTGTTTGCATCGTACATCGACAGACATAACCCTGCGTTCAACTTTAGAGCTATACTTTGAATGTATTTTTAAATGGTTATAAAGCCTTATTGTTTGTTGTACCATCCTTCTCCAGGTTGAATTTGACAAAGACCAGTCAGACCTCTATCACCCCTCCCAAGTGTTCCAGGCTATCTCAGGTCCCTGTTCCCTTCTCCTCCTCCTCTTCTCCCAAGAGGCTGGTGCAAAGCTCCTCATCATCAGCTAGTAACCTTAAGAGGTGAGTTTCTGTGTGTGTTTTTGTGCCATCTTCATGTGTTCAGGTATGTACAGTTGAAGTCGGAAGTTTACATACACTTAGGTTGGAGTCATTAAAACTAGTTTTTCAACCACTCCGCTAATTTCTTCTTAACAGACTATAGTTTTGGCAAGTCGATTAGGACATCTACTTTGTGCATGACACAAGTCATTTTTCCAACAATTGTTTACAGACAGATTATTTAACTTATAATTAACTTTATCGCAATTCCAGTGGGTCATAAGTTTACATACACTAAGTTGACTGTGCCTTTAATAAGCTTGGAAAAATCCAGAAAATGATGTCATGGCTTTAGAAGCTTCTGATAGGCTAAATTACATAATTTGAGTCAATTGGAGGTGTACCTGTACAGTGGGGCAAAAAAGTATTTAGTCAGCCACCAATTGTACAAGGTCTCCCACTTAAGAAGATGAGAGAGGCCTGTAACTTTCATCATAGGTACACTTCAACTATGACAGACAAAATGAGAAAAAATTCCAGAAAATCACATTGTAGGATATTTAATTAATTTATTTGCAAATTATGGTGGAAAATAAGTATTTGGTCACCTACAAACAAGTGGGAGAACTTGCACAAGTGGGAGAACTTGCACAATTGGTGCCTGACTAAATACTTTTTGCCCCACTGTATTTCAAGTCCTACCTTCAAACTCAGTGCCTCTTTGCTTGACATCATGGGAAAATCTAAAGAAATCAGCCATGATATCAGAATTTTCTTTTGTAGACCTCTACAAGTCTGGTTCTTGGGAGCGATTTCCAAACGCCTGAAGGTACCACGTTCATTTGCACAAACAATAGTACGTAAGTATAAACACCATGCAGCCGTCATACCGCTCAGGAAGGAGACGCGTTCTGTCTCCTAAAGATGAATGTATTTTGGTGCGAAAAGTGCAAATCAATCCCAGAACAACAGCAAAGGACCTTGTGAAGATGCTGCAGGCAACAGGTACAAAAGTATCTATATCCACAGTAAAACAAGTCCTATATCAACATAACCTGAAAGGCCACTCAGCAAGGAAGAAGCCACTGCTCCAAAACTGCCATAAAAAAAGCCAGACTACAGTTTGCAACTGCATATGGGGACAATGATCATACTTTTTGGAGAAATGTCCTCTGGTCTGATGAAACAAAAATAGAACTGTTTGGCCATAATGACCATCGCTTTGTTTGGAGGAAAAAGGGGGAGGCTTGCAAGCCGAAGAACACCATCCCAACCATGAAGCACGGGGGTGGCAGCATCATGTTGTGGGGGTGCTTTGCTGCAGGAGGGACTGGTGCACTTCACAAAATAGATGGCATTATGAGGGAGGAAAATTATGTGCATATATTGAAGCAACATCTCAAGACATCAGTTAATCAAGTTAATGCTTGGTCGCAAATGGGTCTTCCAAATGGACAATGACCCCAGCATACTTCCAAAGTTGTGGCAAAATGGCTTAAGGATAACAAAGTCAAGATATTGGAGTGGCCATCACAAAGCCCTGACCTCAATCCTATAGAACATTTGTGGTCAGAACTGAAAAAGCATGTGCGAGCAAGGAGGCCTACAAACCTGATTCAGTTACACCAGCTCTGTCAGGCGGAATGGGCCAAAATGCACCCAACTTATTGTGGGAAGCTTGTGGAAGGTTACCTGAAACGTTTGACCCAAGTTAAACAATTTAAAGGCAATGCTACCAAATACAAATTGAGTGTGTGTAAACGTCTGACCCACTACGAATGTGATCAAAGAAATAAAATATTAAATAAATCATTCTCTCTACTATTATTCTGACATTTCACATTCTTAAAATAAAGTGGTGATCCTAACTGACCTAAGACAGGGAATTTTTACTAGGATTAAATGTCAGGACTTGTGAAAAACTGAGTTTAAATGTATTTGGCTAAGGTGTATGTAAACTTCCGACTTCAACTGTATGATCTCTCCCTTTGTCTCTCTCTCTCCTTCTAGTCCGTTTAGCCTGAGTATGTTCAGCTCTAAGGCTACTACCATTCACTGAGCCCACGTTGATCACTGACTTTTCATCTTTGACCTTCTGACCTTCCAGTTGACCCCAGGAGACAGGAGGTTAACCCACGATAGTCTCTGTTATAAATGCACGTTAAATAACATTTAATAATACAAAAAAAATATCTAATCCACCCCTGAGACACTCGGTAAAAAATAATATTTGTAACAATTGGAATTGTAGACATGATCTCGTTTCAATCAATGTAATTGTTTGATTTCAAAATGGGTTTATTATCATTGTAATTGTGTGCAAGGAGAATGTTTATCATGGCTTTCTCTTTCTCTTATTCAGTTATTTAATTGATTTCTATTGTTTGATTGACGCTGTAAAAGAGGACACATCCCACTGTACACTCAATTGATTCATGAGTGGCTGTCTTATGAATGTTGTCATTCAGGAGATCCATTTGTTTTGGATTGTAACAGAAGTGACTCTGGTTGAGCACTTTTTTTCTGACTTGTTTTTACGACTCTTGTTGACAGGCTCGAGACAATTGTTTTGTTTTAAATGACTTTAAGTAGTAGGCCTGTATGGCGTATATGGAATGTATTTCTGCAAACTTTGCAGAAATACTATTGGTACATTGTCATTTAAATTTGATTAAAATCATTCCTTGTTAAAATAAGTTGTCTTTCTCTGCAAATGTTATTTGACTCATAACCATAGCAGGTTAAGACACATTTTTCGGCTTATATTAATATCTCCAGCAATAAAATAGGGACCATGTATAACAGTTGTAAGGGCAGGAAATCAACAGAAGTTTAGGCAGATTGAAGTGCTACTTTAAAAAAAAAAAAAAAAAAATGCTGATCTTGTGTTTACACAGGCAGCCCAATTCTGATAATTTTTTTCCACAAATTGGTATTTTATGACCAATCAGATTTCTTCACAAGATGTTTTTCAGAATTTATCTGATTGGTCAAAATACCAAAAAATACCAGTGAAAAAAAATATCAGAATTGGAGAGAGAGAAACTAGACTCATGCACAGATGGAGCGCTCCAAACAAAAGTACATAAATGTTATGTAATAAATCAAAACTTCTTTCTCACAAGTGTAACGTAGGCCTAGTTTGTGAACACTGCAAACAAGGTGTCCACTCCATAGCCGTGGGAAGATGTGGGGGTACTGAGAATTCTTCTGAAAAAGTTTTTTCGCCCGTGCTACAGACGACTATATCGGCCCGTTAATTCAGGACTAGTGAAGGCCCCGTGCATAACCTTCGTGAACTATTTCATTTTTTATGTCACGCCGGGAATAAGAACAGAAGTTATAGACGTCGACTAACCAAACATTTACATTCTAGAACACTGGGTATGACGTGGGTTAACGTAAATTCATTATTGACGATTTATCGGGTAGCCTAAATTCAAATCAAATCACAGTTTAATGATAAACATTTAGAGTGCATTCCTGGTGAGAGGAGACAATTTCATAATCAAAAAATATTTATTATGTACAATGTGACGAAAGTATTTTAATTTAGACGTGTCATTGTTTGTGAAAATGTGGTGAATTAATAGTTGATTTAGGGGATGGTCCTTGGTTACCCTTAGTCACTTCTTCCTACCCCTCAGAGGGGCACACGCATTAGCCCCCTAGATTTGGAAATTCCATTCAACTCTGTTTGAACTTTAGTCACCCAACAACAAAGGGACCAAATGAATGACCAGCTGTACAGATTTCATTCATAGCATTCTTCATCTTGCCCCAGAGTAACCCCTGTTCCAGTTAAATGACCTCACACAGACACTCTCTCCCAACCCGCGCTTGTGGCTCAGACCGCAAATCAATGATTGCATCTCTGCTCAAAGGTCACACTTTCAATTGTTTTGAATGGCTCTCGTCTTAGGTTTACTTTAGGTTGGAATGGTGGGAAAGGTTTGCTTAATCTCAGATCTGTACGTGCTTTAAGCCAAACGGTCATTTTGTACATGTCATGTCAGGGTAAAGCACATAGCTACAGAACTGGTGCCAGGCTAGGGAAAGTTAAACCAGAGTTATGAAAGTTTCTGGCATTATGGTGACATTTGTAAGAACTAAGACTGCAGTGTATCTCAGGAGTCTCTGACATGAAATGATTTGTATAACACCTTGAATAGCCTAAAGTTGTGAAGAAAGACTATCTTTAAAGTTATCATTATCTTCTCCTGTTATCCTGTCTTATGTATTTTTAACATAGTTCCGTTATACAGTACCATGGTATTGGTATCTGATTGATGGTAGCCCACATTGGCACATTTGGGTCTGAACTGTGGTAAACTCAACTGTTTAATTTGATGGCCTTTACGAACAGCTCCTGCACCAGCTGGAGATAAGGAAATGTTTGCTCTCTGAAGAGCAAACAAGCAATTCAACAGTAATATTTCAACCGCAAACACTGCAGTACAATTTAATCACAAGTTAGTTTAAACGAGATTCAAGTCAATCTAACCGTACATGTTCACTTCTGAAGTGTCATTAGCATCAAGGATGTGCTTTTGGGTGTAGGTTATATATAACCAGATCAAATTCCAAAGAAATAAAGCTAGATGGGTTCTTCAGTTAGAACACTACAGCGAGAACATCTTGGGATTAAATCAAGCACAGATATAAAACAACAAACAGATAAAATAGGATCAAAGTTATTAATTGTGTTGCAGTCATTAAGGCAGCTCAGCCAAGCTGTGCCTGAGGCATGAAATGCTCTTCCAATAACTACTTTCACAGACGGTAGCTCACAAATGCACCCGTTGGCCTGTTGGTGAGACAGCTGTGCTGACAGCAGCAGTTGGGGTTACGATGTGCCAGTGACACTGTGCCTACTGGTTCTCTTATCATCCTGGGGTTGATGTCTAGCCCAGCTGGCACACATAATTATTGGCAGGTCCATAATTATTGGCACTCTTGATGAAGATGAGAAAGAAAATACTGTATAAAATAAAGCATTTCAAGACTGAGGTATTCTTTTGTTCTCAAAAAAAGGGAAAATTATATTATTTTATACGAATACAATTGCTCAAAGAAATATATTTTATTTAAGAAGTAATAAAAAATATGTAAAAACGATAGGGGTTAAAATTATTGGCACCCCTCTTTTCAATTTTTTCGAACCCTCTGGCGAGGATAACGACACTGCCTTTTTCTAAAATGTGTATTGAGATTGGAGAACACATTGGGAGGGATCTTAGATAATTTCTCCATACAGAATATTTCCAGATCCTTGATATCCTTTGTCTGCGTTTATAGACTGCCTTCTTCAATTCAAACCACAGGCTTTCAAGGGGTTTCAAGTCCAGAGACTGAAATGGCCATTGCAAAATGTTGATTTTGTGGTCAAAAATTGCCAACAAGTGACATCAATAAGGGATCACAACTTTCACCTGGTCAGTCTGTCATGGAAAGAGCATGTGTCCTTCATGTTTTGTACACTCGGTTCTTTGTGGATTTTGATTAGTGCTTGGGGTTATAGTCTTCCTGGAAGACAACCAGGTTTTTGGCTAAAATGTCCTGGTACTGGGTAAAGTTCATGATGCCGTTGACCTTAACAAGGGCCCCATGACAAGTGTAAGTTAAATAGCCCCATAACATCAAAGATCCACCACCATATTTTACCGTAGGTATGACGTACTTTTATGCATATGCTTCTGTCTTCAACTCCAAACCCACCACTCGTTTGTGCGGCCAAAGAGCTCTATTTTCATGTTATCTGACCATAGCACCTGTTCCAACCCAAGTGCCAATGGCGTTTATCAAACTCCAGGCGGTACTATGGTCAGATAACATGAAAATAGAGCTCTTTTGGCCATGCACACCAATTGAAGAGGGCAGTCCATTAAAGCAGACAAAGGACATCACGGATCTGGTAGGATTCCTCGTGGAGGAATGGTCTAAACACCCTCCCGGAATGTTCTCCAATCTCATCAAACAAGGCTCAGCTGTATTCCTCCAGTGGTGTGTATTCATGGATGCCGAGGGAAGCCAGGCTTTCCCCAAAATTTACCAACAAGTGACATCAATAAGGGATCATAGCTTTCACCTGGTCAGTCTGTCATGGGAAAGAGCAGGTGTCCTTCATGTTTTGTACACTCAGTGTCAATGCCTAAGGCCGAGTACAATACAACGACACAGTGGCAGAATAAATTAAACCACACCTTTGTTTCATCACAAAACCGGAGAGCAACCTCTGTCTGGTGAAGTCCACAAAGCATAGTGCATGTAACAAACAGTTACATGACCTAGAGTGTGGTCAAGGAAGTTAGTTTTCAACATTTTCGGACTACTAAACAACTATTGATTTAGAACCACGGAGAGTTACAGCAAGTCGCAAAGAAAACAATAGCTGCCTCTACTATTCCAGCATCATTTCAACTTCAACATCAAAATAATCACCTATGCTTAGTCTAATACAGTGACAACTAAAAGAAACCAAAAACAATTTAGTCCAATCAACGTAAGCTGAATATGATGTCCATGTTTCTGATTTTTGTGTGTGTATGCGTGCGTGCAAGTTGAAAAAACATGTTGACTTCCCCTACTTGTAGAGAAACGCCAATGCCATCCTCCTCTCTTTAATGTTGATGAAACGGTTTATGACTCTGTCATACCGTACACAATTTAAAAAAAGTATGTCCTAGGCTACGTGGCTAAAGTACTTAACTTAGCCTAACTTCCTTTCATGGGAAACGTTAGCTAGTTGACGTTGGCCTACTACATCTAGCTACATATTGAAGTTCCATCCTCTCAGTCCAGGGGCACAATGTAAGAATTTACAGATGGATCAGAATTATAATCATTGGCCAGTACGGAGAATTAACTAAAGCCACAAGTCTGAATCCCTATCAACATTATTGCTAATTTAGGAAAGTGCCAATTTTAGCTAGCTACCTAGCCACCGGAGGACGACAACACAATGAGATGCAACAAGTTGTTTCTGTCAATCACGTATTTCTCTCAATGCGATGTAATAGGAGTGAAGCCAAATCCAAACTCGCTTCCCTTGACACTTTTGTTGGTGCGCCAGGACCATTCACAGTTGAGCTCACTCAGTTAAGCTCAACACTGATTGGCTATTATTTTATACTTTTTTTTATCAAGGGAGGCCAAATGCTCACTGGCTTCCCTTGTATTAAATACTATGGGCGGCAACAATGTCATGCTCTTTTTGACCAGACAACATTAGATAGATGGCCTACACATACAGAGACAGAGGGGCGCTGTTTTACTCATTTGGATACTTTCTCCGGTGAGATACATTCAGCCTCTTGCGAATTGAAGGAAAATTATGAAAAACACAGAGACAAAATAAAAAAAATGCTATGTTTTTCAAATTTTTTTCTTGGTCATTTTTTTGGGGAAGACTGGCTTCCTTTGGCACCCATGAATACATGTCACTGGATTTCTTGTATAACTTCTTTCTCTGAGCAATTGTATAAAATAATAGAATTTCCCGTTTCTTACATACAATATAGTTAATTTCATACAGTATTTTTTGCTAATCTTTATCAAGGGTGCCAATAATTATGGACCTGACTGTATCTATGCAACGATCAATGTTTTATGATCTAATGATGACTTGGACAAGTTACCACAGGACATTAGGAGCTGACCCATTGTTCTATAGGTCTATTTACTGAATCTTGTCATAGTCTTGATATCTTCTAAATTATTCATTCCAAGGCTAGTCTTCTAATTAAAACCCAAATAGTACTAACCACAAAGCCCTTATGGACCTGAGATGGGACACCATCACCTGGTGTACCACATTACCTTCCAATGTAGGAGAGAGAGAGAGATGCCTTATCTGTGGTTTATTGATTTACCTAATACCATGCGAGTGTGGTCAAACTAATGACTGACTAATGACTGAATGACTGAATGAACTAATGACTGAATGAACAAATGAATGACACAATACACTGTTATAGAAATATATTGATTTTATACTAGTTTTATGAAGTATATCAAATTAAACATTTCATGCATTTTAATGCTTGTTTTGTACAGTATATCAAAGTAAACATTAATACAAATTACCAAAATGTATTTCATCCTAGCAGAGGGAATCTTTCAATGGAACTACAATGTACATTACTCTACTCAGTCGGTGTAGTTAGAGCCATTCAACATCACAGTAAATAGTGGCATTTACCAACTAACTACTGATAGTGAGGGTCACAAACAGAATTACCTCTGAAATGTTGAATGATTTCACAGTTCAAAGATGGAGGTCGACAATAAGGATATAGTTATGATGATTAACTGGAAGATGCAGTAAATATTACTGATAACACTTATATGGAGTTCTACCAATGTCACTTTCGAAATGGGATGGGCGTTTTGCCAGTGCTACCATTCTGAGGCGATCACAAACCACTCTGTGGCTTTTGTTTTGCGTATCAACTTCAAAAAGACATTAGAACAATACATTGCAGCCTATGTACATCATTGTGGCTTCAATTCTTAAATATGCAATATGTACAATTTACATTATTAAGAAAGTAGATCAGTGGAGTCCGTCTTACTGAGTTTTCAGTTTGTATCGAAAGTCAACGTCATAGGTGGGTTGCAGGATCCCCAGACCTGCACGTGATTGGTCGAGAGGAGGCACTTTAACGGCTGAGTCTAGGAGCTCCATGTTGAAGTAGGACAGAACCAGCGCCAGGAACTGCTTGATCTCATGCACGGCGAAGAAGCGCCCAGGGCACTTGGTCACCCCTGAGCCGAAAGGCATGTAGTAGTACCTCAGCTTGCGTCCCTCCCTGTAGAACGTTGTCTTCTCCTGGCCGTTGTCATCAAGATATCTGTCGTATTTGTAGGTCTGTGGATTGACAGAGAGAGGGGAGTTAGAGGAAAGACTGACACACTCCTAACCCTAGTTATATGGCCTTTCATCTTTAAAGGGAAGACACTGAGCATCACTCACCAAGGGATCCTCATAAATCTTTGGGTCAAAGTGGAGCATTTGGGGGTAGAGGGCGATGACGTCATCTTTGCGGATGCGGTACGACTCCTGGTTATCAAGGTGAAGCAGGAAGTCCTCTTTGGCCACTCGGATGTTCATTGATGCGCTCGACAGACGCATGGCCTCCTTGATGATGCTGTCTGCAGGGCAAGAAGACATGGTTCTTTATAATACCATATTCACTGGACAGCTTGACTTTGGTGTCAAACATGATTTTGGAAAAATATCTACTAAATCAGTTTTGGTATATTGCAGCTTCCCCTTACCTATTACAGGCATGTTGTCCAGGTCCTCCCGGGAGAGAGTGAGTTGTGGTTTGCTAGGGTCGACACGCTGACCTGAACTGTCCAGAATATTCTTCACCTCCTCATTGGCTGCTTTCATAGCCTCAGGACTCCTGAAGAGGCAAGACAAGATGGAAGGTAAGTCAAACCATCAAGTTCAGACTATACAGATCATGTATCAAAATATTCCCAACATGCACTTTGGACCAGGTTGTTCTCTGCAGCTCTATGACATGCTATGGAAATGGGAATGCTATGTTTCTCCAATGAGTCGTTCTTGACACCTCTGTTATCGCAGGAGTTACTGTGAGCTAGCACTAAGTTGCAGTCAGTAGTTGAGAATGCCAATTTACTGTACAGGACTGTTACAAAATACATTGCTCAGCCCTTATCTCCACCCTAATGAGCACAGCATCTATGTTCAGCTGTTTGAACAAGATAGCCCCCCCCCCCCTCCCACACACACACACACACACACAATGCAGGAAATGCAAACTTGTATTGTATTTGAGTTTTAAAAAGGATTGACATTTCAGACTTGTTTTGCCCTAATGAAAAATGTATCAACCCCTATAGAAATGTCCATGAATTGTAATCCACATAATAATTCAAATGTCCTGTTGCTGCAGGACACGTTTCCTGCTGTAGTAAGCTGGCTCAAATTAAGATCCAACATCTGTACATACCTAATCATGTGGAGCAGGCTCCAGAAGGCAGTCGGGAGCGTGTTGGCCTGCGAGGCCCATAGCAGAGCCACGTGGGTGCGGGCCTTGCTCAGGTCATTGAAGGTCGACAGGGTGTCATTCAGCAGCATGCGCAGTGAGATCAGGTCCGATACATTCTCGCGTTTGCTCAAGTTCTCAGCCAGCATGGTCTTAGCCAGGTTCTCCCTTGCAGAGTGGGCACTCTTGAACACATGGATGGGCAACCCAGCCACCAACGCCGGGAAGATCTTGTCGAACTCCTTGAAGTTCTCCAGAGTGTTGAGGACCAAAGCCTTCTGGGCCTCCTGGCGCGCAGCATTCTTGTCGTTACCCAGATCCTTGCCGAAGAGTGTCAGGTAGCTCGACTCGAACATGACCTTGTAGCAGAAGGCGAAAATGCCATCCACGTCCCATCGATCCTTGCTGGGGCTGAGGGTGTCTGACTGCAGCATGACCGACTGCAGGTTCTCCATCATGGTCTCGATGAGCGAAGGGAGGGCTTCACCTTGCAAGGTCTTCATGAAGGTCTGGTGGAGGTTCTCTGTGGTGTAACCGTGTCTGGGGTCCATGCTGTCATGGCCGAAAGCCTGGGTGGAGACAAAGAGAGGTTTCATTTAATACTCTTGAAAGCCTGTATTGACAGATATGGATAGATTAACTCATCATCAGCAAATATTTAGTTGAACAACAATTCATAGTTAGGCATGTCTTTACCTTGACCGAGGTAGAGAAGTGGAACTTCTTCCAGTCCAGATGCCTGCCTTGGCGGATGACGGCGTGGTAGGAGAAAGGGTCGCACAGGAAGTGAAAGTACTTGCCAGCGATCTTGCAAGTGAAGATGTGTCCATATTTATTCTGTCGGCTCCGGAGAAACTCCAGGGGGTTGGCTCCAAACTGGACTGCACAGCCGAGGTATGGGATCAAACCATTTTCCACAGGTGGTTCACCTGGTTTTCTTGAAGAGCAACAACAATCATTTAGCATCATAGCAATGATAAAGCAATGCCCAAAGCAAGCCATCGGAAATACTTGAACATAGGAAACACAAAGGTGATGTTGAGATGTTTAAAATACAACATCCAAAGGACACTTAAAGATGTCCAATGAATCCATACTTGTATCTGAACCTAATGTAAATGTTGTCGTATAAACCCAAAGCAAACAACAACAAGGTGATGTCAGAATCTAGTGATGTGCTCAAATTACAAAACTTTGGAAAGTTGTAAGTCACATCCAGCAGAACAAAACCCAATGCCACTGCAGCAATCTCAGAATAACACTACCACTTATACATAACTATCAGGTTTGTACAAGAAAATAAAGTACTACATGTCACAAAATTACAGCTGGCTTTTTTGGCAAGTAGACATCACTAAAGTCTCCATAAAAACGAATAACCTTTTGCAACATGGAACCCATTTATATTTTAAGAGCAATACAGGTGACACAAATAAAACCATATAACATCAAAGAAAGAAAACAATAAAAGCATCAGCTGTAAATATGTTTCGTTCAATTCAAATCAAATGTATTTATATAGCCCTTCGTACATCAGCTGATATCTCAAAGTGCTGTACAGAAACCCAGCCTAAAACCCCAAACAGCAAGCAATGCAGGTGTAGAAGCACGTTGTTGTACAATTTAAAAGGAATACCACACCCAAAGCCTTCACATTATCAGACACATGTTCCATTCCACAATATTATGCTGTGTTCTTCATTAGATTGTTGACCATCAAACATTGAATACCATTCAACATTTGGCATGTAAAGACATTTTACTATAAAATGCGTGGGTCTCTGCTTACCTCTTACGGATCCCCAGAGCAAGCCACAGACAGCAGCAAAAGCTGATCACCACAACCCAAATCAAAGAGACAGTGATGATCATGGCTGTTTAAGATGCTCGTGGCAAATATCTGTGTGGAGAATAGACCAAAAGGTGCCTGGTGCTAGAGAGGGCTAATGGCCAGGTTTAGTGTTAACTCCCTGGCAGAGAGAACTCAGCTAGATGACAGTGGAGGTTCTGGAAACTGTGCTTGTGGAATCCTAAACTCTGATTCAGATTATTTATATGGTGCTCCACACAAGCCATGGGGAGGGACATGAAGCATAGGAGCAGTGGGGATGACTGATTTGCAAGTGCAGCCAAGACACCGCCCTCCTGTTACATGTTTGCCAGTGTTACCTATTACACTAGATGTCTCTAGGAAATCCATAGAGGTGTGTGTGTGAGTTGTACAATGGCCTTGACTGTAGTCCATGGACAACACCACCTGAAGGACAGCAGGCTGTACCTGATAGCACCACTGGGTGGGCAAATAGATTTCAAGGTATTTGATGCTTTTTGTGTGTCCCTCTCGCACTGTGTGTGTGTGTGTGTGTGTGTGTGTGTGTGTGTGTGTGTGTGTGTGTGTGTGTGTGTGTGTGTGTGTGTGTGTGTGTGTGTGTGTGTGTGTGTGTGTGTGTGTGTGTGTGTGTGTGTGTGTGCACTTGTTTTGACCCGTTGAGACCAGCAACTAGGTGGAGGAGGCAAAGTATTATTTTTCAGCTACTCTTAGAACATAAATATCAAAACAATTCATATTTTTGCACTCAAGAGGTAATTATCTTGAACAATATCTGTTTCCCCATACCTCATGAAGCCTCAGTATAGAACATTTACATGCAGTACATTATTATTACCCTCGGGTGGTGACTAGTCCATTTCCAGCATTTTATAGAGAACAGCAGCTCTTGTATCTACAGTTTAGGAGATTAGTAAGATATGTGGAACCTAGTATACAATTAGAGAGAAGTGAAATAGTCTCCAATGTCTCAACAGTATGTTAGGTTTGGATGATGTAAGCTTTTTTGGAAAGAGCCTCTCTACATGGTTGTTTTGGACAAGTGACTATGTCCACGCAGTAGCTGTGAGTCAGACACACATGCTTGAACAATAGGTACCCTGTCATGTCGGGATCTTTGTGGTTGAACAACACGTGTCATTTCATCAGTAAAGACTTTGTAGTGTTGGAACTGAGTGACACTGCTCTTAAAATAGGGTTTCTTTCTCAAGATTAATTCATATTCAAAAGTGTGACAATTTGACCTCAGAGTGTGTGGATTTTCAGGATCTAAGTAAAATCTTGAAATTGTAAGAGGATTGTTGCATCTTTCCTCATACATTTTTACAAAGGTGAATTTCCCCTACATTCTCCAAACCACATGATGATGCTCTGATACAAATAACTAACTAAGATGATAATTTATGTTCATCCATGTCTGCCTGACTGCCTACCAATGTAGTACTATACTTATTTTCTTCCCATCTCACCAAATGCAGCCACTATGCACACACAGCAGACAACTGACACTTCAAGATGGAATCATGAGATTGATTAAAGAGGAACAGTTGGAATGAACCAGTGAAGATGTGAACAGGATGGGACTTGTCCCCCTGATGGAACACTGAAATACCTGTGATGGTGTGTGTGTGTGTGTGTTTGTTTCAACATTAAGTTATCCGTTCACGAAAGAGATGACATGTATTTCACCTAACCGACAGTTTGAAAAGACTTGCTGACACAGGTTATGTCCTTATCCCTGGCGTCATGCCAACGGATTTCAAATTTAAAGTATTGTTCATATTATGTCCCTTGTAGTCTCAGATGGAAAGGTGTTTTGCTACATTTATATTGTAAACTTTACCATGTGAAACTTTTAAAACATTCCTTAATAGATGTACTAAAAAACAGACACTCAAATCAGTTGATCAGATGAATCCTTGAAAAATTCTACAAAATTCTGCACTTGTGTTTACACAAAAACCCCTCTCTTTCTTTCTTTCTCTTTCTTTCTGTAACTAACTCCCTACTTTACATAGCTTCAGATGTACTACAAATGTGAGTCATCAAACCAAAAGCCCCTTCTGACCAGTGATGTGGTTGGATTGCATCACCACTTTCCTGCCCGCCTGCCCTTTGAGTTTAGACTGTAGTAACCTAAATCCATCCGCCTCCACACAGGTCACTCCTGGATAAAAGGTTACTCCCCTACCATGGTTGTGGCAACCTGTGGCTGATGGCTCTCATATCATTCAGTTAACAGTCAGGAAGACCAATCATTCTGTAATTTGAGCTATCACCTAATGCAGGGATGGGCAACTTTGATGGGGGTGGGGGCCACAACAAATCTGAACTCGCAGTGGCTCGCAGGTATGTGTACCCACATATGCGGTCAGAGCCAGCCCTAGCCTTTTGGGAGACCCTAAGCAAAATGTTGTGTATTTTACTATTCTTACTCTCAACAGTAAGTTGAGCCCCCGACTGTGTCTACCATTTTTGAGAATGGCTATGTTGGTGGTTGTGGATCCTGTTAATGCTTGTATTAGGTTGGTGTCACAATTTGTGACAGAATGTATTTATACACTACTCTGTCAGGCAGCTGCAGTGCCTTCAGAATGTATTTATACACTACTCTGTCAGGCAGCTGCAGTGCCTTCAGAATGTATTTATACACTACTCTGTCAGGCAGCTGCAGTGCCTTCAGAATGTATTTATACACTACTCTGTCAGGCAGCTGCAGTGCCTTCAGAATGTATTTATACACTACTCTGTCAGGCAGCTGCAGTGCCTTCAGAATGTATTTATACACTACTCTGTCAGGCAGCTGCAGTGCCTTCAGAATGTTTTTATACACTACTCTGTCAGGCAGCTGCAGTGCCTTCAGAATGTATTTATACACTACTCTGTCAGGCAGCTGCAGTGCCTTCAGAATGTATTTATACACTACTCTGTCAGGCAGCTGCAGTGCCTTCGGAATGTATTTATACACTACTCTGTCAGGCAGCTGCAGTGCCTTCAGAATGTATTTATACACTACTCTGTCAGGCAGCTGCAGTGCCTTCAGAATGTATTTATACACTACTCTGTCAGGCAGCTACAGTGCCTTCAGAATGTATTTATACACTACTCTGTCAGGCAGCTGCAGTGCCTTCAGAATGTTTTTATACACTACTCTGTCAGGCAGCTGCAGTGCCTTCAGAATGTATTTATACACTACTCTGTCAGGCAGCTGCAGTGCCTTCAGAATGTATTTATACACTACTCTGTCAGGCAGCTGCAGAGCCTTCAGAATGTATTTATACACTACTCTGTCAGGCAGCTGCAGTGCCTTCAGAATGTATTTATACACTACTCTGTCAGGCAGCTGCAGTGCCTTCAGAATGTATTTATACACTACTCTGTCAGGCAGCTGCAGTGCCTTCAGAATGTATTTATACACTACTCTGTCAGGCAGCTGCAGTGCCTTCAGAATGTATTTATACACTACTCTGTCAGGCAGCTGCAGAGCCTTCAGAATGTATTTATACACTACTCTGTCAGGCAGCTGCAGTGCCTTCAGAATGTTTTTATACACTACTCTGTCAGGCAGCTGCAGTGCCTTCAGAATGTATTTATACACTACTCTGTCAGGCAGCTGCAGAGCCTTCAGAATGTATTTATACACTACTCTGTCAGGCAGTTGCAGAGCCTTCAGAATGTATTTATACACTACTCTGTCAGGCAGCTGCAGTGCCTTCAGAATGTATTTATACACTACTCTGTCAGGCAGCTGCAGTGCCTTCAGAATGTATTTATACACTACTCTGTCAGGCAGCTGCAGTGCCTTCAGAATGTATTTATACACTACTCTGTCAGGCAGCTGCAGTGCCTTCAGAATGTATTTATACACTACTCTGTCAGGCAGCTGCAGTGCCTTCAGAATGTATTTATACACTACTCTGTCAGGCAGCTGCAGTGCCTTCAGAATGTATTTATACACTACTCTGTCAGGCAGCTACAGTGCCTTCAGAATGTATTTATACACTACTCTGTCAGGCAGCTGCAGTGCCTTCAGAATGTATTTATACACTACTCTGTCAGGCAGCTGCAGACCCTTTAGAAAAATGAAATGAAAAATGAAAAAGCTCATTCCAGTCGTTAGCTGCAGCGAACTGAAAAGAGGAGCAACCCAGGGAATGTTCGTGCTTTGGAGACCTTTAACAGAATGTGACTGGCAGAACGGGTGTTGTATGTGGAGGAGGAGGGCTGCAGTAGGTATCTCAGATAAGGGGGATTGAGGCCTAAGAGGGTTTCATAAATAAGCATCAACCAGTGGGTCTTGCGACGGGTATACAGAAATGACCAGTTTACAGAGGAGAATAGAGTGCAGTGATGTGTCCTTTAAGGAGCACTGGTGGCAAATCTGACTACAAGCGATTACGATAGAGGAAACCAAGTCTAGATTTAACCTTAGTCTTCAGCTTTGATATGTGCTGAGAGAAGGACAGTGTACCATCTAGCCATACTCCCAAGTACTTGTATGAGGTGACTACCTCAAGCTCTAAACCCTCAGAGGTAGTAATTACACTGGTGGAGAGAGGGGCATTCTTCTTACCAAACCACATGACCTTTGTTTTGGGGGTGTTCAGAACAAGGTTAAGGCCAGAGAAAGCTTGTTGGACACTAAGAATGTTTTGTTGTAGAGCGTTTAACACAAAATCCAGGGAGGGGCCAGCTGAGTATAAGACTGTATAATTTGCATATAAATGGATGAGAGAGCTTTGTAACTGCCTGAGCTCTGTTGTTGATGTAAGTTGAGAAGAGCGTGGGGCCTGGGATCGAGCCTTGGGGTACTCCCTTGGTGACAGGCAGTAGCTGAGATAGCAGCTGTTGTGACTTTATTCACTGCACTCTTTGAGAGAAGTAGTTAGCAAACCAGGCCAAAGACCCCTCAGAGACACCAATACTCCTTAGCCGGCTCACAAGAATGGAATGGTCTGCCGTATCAAAAGCTTTGGCCAAGTAAAAACAAATACCAGCACAATATTGCTTAGAATCAAGGGCAATGGTGATATAATTTAGAACCTTTAAGGTTGCAGTGACACATCCATAACCTGAGTGGAAACCAGATTGCATACCAGAGAGAATACTATAGACAATCAGAAAGCCAGTCAGTTGATTATTGTTAAATTCTTCAACACTTTTGATAAACACGGCTAAATTAAAATTGGCCTATAATAGTTAGGATCAGCTTGATCTCCCCCTTTAAATAAAGGACGCATCGTGGCTGCCTTCCATGCAATGTTTAAGGAGCTCCTTTAGCACCTCGGACTCAATGATAGCCTGCAGGGGGAAACTTTGTAGCGGGCAGGGAAAAAAGAGGGAGGAGCATTGGGGCTAGTCGCATTAGGGGTAAGAGAGGAGGAAATGTTGGACGGGCAAGGAGGCATGGCTGAGTCAAATAGGAATCCTGACTTAAAGAACTCAGCCATGTGCTCCTTGTCAGTAACAACCACATCATCAACATTAAGGGGCATGGGCAGCTGTGAGGAGGAGGATTTATTCTCCAGGTCTTTAACCGTTTTCCAGAATTTCTTGGGGTTAGACCTACTGAGAGAAAACTGCTCCTTAAAGTAACAAACTTTGGCCTTCCGGATAGCTTGAGTGCACTTATTTCTCATTAGCCTAAACTAGAGCCAGTAAGCCTGAGTATGCGTGTGCCAAGCCTTTCGCCCAAATGGAATTCTTGAGGTGGAGTAACTCTGCCAGATCACGATCGAACCAGGTGCTGAACCTGGTTTAAATTCTCATTTTCCTTATGGGGGCGTGTTAAGAGGCGTGTTTGAGAGCGTTTGTTAACAATACCACTGAAAATATCAAAAAAGAAGGTCCAAGCGTCTTCGACAGAGAGGATCAGGCTGATTCTATACCAATTTACAGAGGCCAGGTCATGAAGGAAGGCTTGCTCATTAAAGTTTTTTAGCAAGCGTCTATGACAATTCAGGACAGGTCGTTTCACTGACCAGCCATTACGTACACAGGCTGTAAAACAGTGATCACTAAGGTCATTACAGAAAACACCAGACGGACACCTTTCAGGATTATTTGTGAGGATAACATCGAGGAGAGTAGCCATTTTTGAGTGTTTGGAGTTATACCTTGTGGGATTGGTAATAATCTGAGAAAGATTTAGGAAGTCTCATTGCTTTAGGACTTGGTCAGGAGGTTTAAGTATGTCCCAGTTTATGTCACCTAGCAGGACACATTCAGACTTAGTGTAAGGGGCCAGGAGAGAGCTTAGAGCAGGTAAGGTGCAGGCCGGTGCTGATGGTGGATGATAACACCTAGCAACAGTCAACAAAGAGCTATTTGAAAGTTTAACGCTTAAAACCAACAAATCAAACCGTTTGGGGACAGACTTGGTGGAGACAACCGAGCACTGAAGGTGTTCCTTGGTAAAGATTGCCTCTCCACCACCTTTGGAAGATCTGTCTTGCCGAAAAAGGTTATAACAGAAAGGATAATATCAGTGTTCAAAACACTCTTTCTTAACGACGTAGCTGAATGATGACATGGATAACATACAGCTGGCTGGGTTTTCGGTCCATCGGCAAGATAGAACAGCTGCCTCCGGTAAGACAAGGGGTGGCGGTCTGTGTCTATTTGTAAATAACAGCTGGTGCACGAAATCTAATATTAAGGAGTCTCAAGGTTTTGCTCGCCTGAGGTAGAGTATCTCATGACAAGCTGTAGACCACAATATTTACCAAGAGTTTTCATCTATATTTTTCTTCTAGTAACCGGGGACTTTAATGCAGGGAAATGTACATCCGTTTTACCTCATTTCTACCAGCATGTTACATGTGCAACCAGATAAAAACAATCTCTAGACCACCTATACTCTACACACAGAGACATGTACAAAGCTCTCCCTCACTCTCCATTTGACAAATCTGACCATAACTATATCCTCCTGATTCCTGCTTACAAGCAAAAACTAAAACAGGAAATACCAGTCACTCGCTCAATACGGAAGTGGTCAGATGACGCAGATGCTAAGCTACAGGACTGTTTTGCTAGCACAGACTGGAATATGTTCCGGGATTCTTCCGATAGCATTGAGGAGTACACCACATCAGTCACTGGCTTCATCAATAAGTGCATTGATGAGGTCCTCCCCACAGTGACTGTATGTACATACCCCAACCAGAAGCCATGGAGCTAAAGGGTAGTGCTGCTGCATTCAAGGAGCAGGACTCTAAACCCGACGCTTAAAGAAATACACCTATGCCTTCTGACGAACCATCAAACAGGCAAAGCGTCAATACAGGACTAAGATTGAATCGTACTACACTGGCTCCGACGCTCGTCGGATGTGGCAGGGCTTGCAAACTATTACGGACTACAAAGGGAAGCACAGCCACGAGCTGCCCAGTGACACGAGCCTACCAGATGAACTAAATCATAGCTATGCTCGCTTCGAGTCAAGCAACACTGAAGCATGCAACAGAGCATCAGCTGTTCCGGACAACTGTATGAATAGGCTCTCCGCAGCCTTTAAACAGGTCATCATTCACAAGATCGCAGGGCCAGATGAATTACCAGGACGTGAACTCAGAGCATGCACTGACCAACTGGCAAGTATCTTCACTGACATTTTCAACCTGTCCCTCCTGTATGTAATAGCAACATGTTTTAAGCAGAAAACCACAGTCCCTGTGCTTAAGAACACTAAGGTAACCTGCTTAAATTACTACCAACCCGTAGTGCTGGGGGCGGCAGGGTAGCCTAGTGGTTAGAGCGTTGGACTAGTAACCGGAAGGTTGTGAGTTCAAACCCCCGAGCTGACAAGGTACAAATCTGTCGTTCTGCCCCTGAACAGGCAGTTAACCCACTGTTCCCAGGCCGTCATTGAAAATAAGAATTTGTTCTTAACTGACTTGCCTGGTTAAATAAAGGTAAAATAAAAATAAAAAAATAAAGTGCTCACGTCTGCAGCCATGAAGTGCTTTGAAAAGCTGGTCATGGCTCACATCAACACCATCATCCCAGAATCCCTAGGCCCACTCAATTTGCATACTGAAACAGTGGACTGTATCTGGAACAGAAACAATAATGCCTAGGGAAAGAACCAAAGGGAGTGACATGTATAGGGAAGGTAATCAGGCAGGTGATGGAGTCCAGGTGAGTCTGATGAAGCGTTGGTGCGTGTAACGATGGTGACAGGTGTGTGTAATAATGTGCACCCTGGTGACCTTGAGCGCTTGAGAGGGAGTACACACGACATAATCATTGACTATAGCTCAGTGTTCAACTCCATAGTGCCCTCAAATCTCATCACTAAGCTAAGGACTCTGGGACTAAACACCTCCCTCTGCAACTGGATCTCCTGGACTTCCTGACGGGCCCCGCCAGGTGGTAAGGGTACGTACCATCACATCTGCCACGCTGATCCTCAACACGGGGACACCACAGGAGTGTATGCTTAGTCCCCTCCTGTACTCCCTGTTCACCCATGACTGCATGGTCAGGCACGACTCCAACACCATCATTAAGTTTGCTGACAACACAACAGTGTTGATCATCGACAACAATGAGACAGCTTATAGGGAGGAGGTCAGAGACAACCTCTCCCTCAACGTTATCAAGACAAAGGAGAATGATTGTGGACTATAGGAAAAGGAGGACCGAGCAAGCCCCCATTCTCATCCACGGGGCTGTAGTGGAGCAGGTTGAGAGCTTCAAATTCTTAGGTGTCCACATCACCAATGAACTATCATTGTCCAAACACACCAAGACAGTCGTGAAGAGGGCACAACAATGCCTATTCCCCCTCAGGAGACCAAAAAGATTTGTCATGGGTCCACAGATCCTCAAAAAGTTCTACAGTTGCACCATTGAGAGCATCCTGACTGGTTGCATCAAATGACTTGTCTAGCAACTGCTCAGCCTCTGACCACAAGGCACTCCAGCGGGTAGTGCGTACAGCCCAGTACATCACTGGGGCCAAGGTTCCTACCATCCAGGACCTCTATACCAGGCGATGTCACAGGAAGGACTGTTCTCTCTGCTACCGCACGGCAAGTGGTACCGGAGCGTAAAGTCTAGGTCCAAAAGGGTTCTCAACAGCTTCTACCCCCACTGCTTATCAAATGGCTACCTGAACTATTTGCCCCCTCTGAACTATTTGTGTGACAAATAACATTTGATTTATTAATGTGCAGAAAACCCAGGCTTTTACGAAAGCAGAAATCAGTGAAGCAGATATCAGAGCACAAGTCAGAATTGGGGCTAGCAACGGTAGATGGGCCAGGGTGTACATGCACATTTCCAGATATAATCAACAGTAATACAATCAGGGCACAGCAGAGGACAGGGAGAGCTCTGCAGTGTTGATTTTTTTATGGCATTTGAATGTAAATCAGAAGGTAACAAGATCATATTGTACAGAAATTTCATTAGGTAACATGAATACAAAGCCGGCGAGAGGTTGTTAGAATAGGATGGGAGGCCAAGAGTCCATGTAACCAATAGAGAGTTAGAGTCGTGAGTGTGGGAACGAACATCGTCTATCCCACGGTCGGGTAAACAATCAAGTTTATACTCAACAAAGCACACAGGAGTCATGGAGCAAACAGCATAGAATAGAACAGAATATAATAAAACTTTATTGTCTATGGACATTTTTCTTTGGAGTCACCTTCCATTACAAGAATCACATACACATACACTCACATCATACACATTTAAACCAGTCAGTCCATCATGTTGCATACACTAACAACATAGAGGACAATTAATACATTCACTCACAAATGACCACTGTCCCAACTGCACTAGAAAGATAAGTAAATATACCGATAAAATGTACTTTGCATTTCGTAGTCCAGACGCACAAGAAGCAAATGAATGTTTTGAACACGTTCTTCTTGGCCATGGGCATTCTGAAGCTCCGGCCAGAGGGAAGCCTCTCGAACTGAGGGTGTAGATGGTGTTAGGGGTCGCCAACGACAGCCAGTGTCTTCTTTTTGGTTGCCTTGTGGAACAGAATGCTCAAATGTGCCTGTGGTCAACCAATTACTTTGCTGGCTGTGTTTACTACTCTGGTAAGTTTGCTTTTGCTCATCACACTCAGATTACCAGACTGTCATATTGAACGTGAGGATGCTCTCCACCATGCTGCTGTACACCCTCTCCAGAACATGCTGGCTGACCCCAAACCCCTTTAATTTGATTAAGAACAGGCGTTGGCTTGCTTTAAAAAAAATAAAAAAATACACGGCATTCTCTGTAAAAAGCCTGTTATCAATTTGTGTCCCTGGGTATTTGTTATGGGATTTATATGAATAATGACTAAATGATGTATACTTTTGACGTAGAACTATAACTAAACAGAATACTACCCTGTCACTGTATGAATGTATGAATCTTATAATTGTCACAAACCGGCTCAAAGCCCGTAACAAAGGGAGACAACGTGGAGATGAGGAGTAACAAAATATATATTTATTAACTAAAGCAACTAAGGAAAATATACAATGATGTGTGTAATCAGTAATCAGTAGTGTAAGTGAGTTTTGCATGCATGAATGTGATAATCCAGGGTGTTGAAAGGTGCCAAAGCAAACAAACAAAAGGCCACCAAGAACCACAACACAATCTACAAAGGTGTCTGCATGGAGAGAGTCTCCTCCATGCATGTGGAAGAGGTCTATTTATCCTGGGAGACACCTGGCCCAGGTGTTTCCCATGAAGCTGACGACCCTCCCAACTCTGCCCACCGGCATCCTAATAAGGAAACAAGAACAGAATACAGCAGACAGAGTGGGAGGGTCGTCACATAATAATCATAACACCGAATATAATGTGTGTAGCTTTAGTCAAGAATTAGAACAAGGACTTTCTGTTCCTTGTTAGAAACTAATGGAGCTATCGTCAGACCGGCTGGAATACTGTGTTACTTACAGGACATTCTGTCCCCACCCAGGGAGGGGAGAGACTTTGGGCTTGTAGTAGATTGTTTAACGGGTGGCAGACAATGTGAGGCTTGTGAACTATATTGCCATTGTATCTGAGAGGAGGAGGGACATTTATGACGAAATGTGAAGTATATAAACCAATGTACATGGTATTATGACCAGAGCTCTCGAGAATAAACGCTATTGGCTAATTTTGGTGGCTGGTCTCTGTTCATTTTATGCAAATAAGAACCTTACAAATTCTTAGAAACGGAGTGTTTTAATTGAATTGGTTAATGAACAAATAAGAACTAAATTCCTCTAACAGTATTTAAAAACACTCAACCACCTTCACTGGTTGGTTGTTCAGAGAGAGGGGTTGTTCATCAGAGAGGGCCCCATTCATAAGGACCCTCTGAGGGCATTCAATTAAATAAATAAAGCACAAGAAAAAACTTGGGGCTTGAGGCTAGCCATTGTAAGTTCAAAGGGTCACTCGCCCCAACAAGATAACTTTGCACACCTGGGTTGTACAATATTTTCTCATTGTTTTTTTAAACTCGTCATGCTCTGTCAAGTTGGTTGTTGATCATTGCTAGACAGCCAAGTCTTGCCATAGATTTTCAAGCCGATTTGAATAAAAACTGTAACTAGGCAACTCAGGAACATTCAATGTCGTCATGTGGTGATGCGCAAGTTGATTTATAACCCACCCGCGGTGCGGACGGATTTAGGGTAATTAAATATTGTGTGGATGAATTGCAATTGGGTGGCGAGTGGGTTGAATGAAGAGAAAACAATACCTTAAAAATCCCTTAAATGTATAATTCTTGTGCAATTTATATCTATAGGCTACATTGATGTTTTTCTTTCATTATTTTAGGCTAACTGACATTACTGCATAAGCCTAAACTTTAGGGTC
Source organism: Oncorhynchus clarkii lewisi (assembly GCF_045791955.1). Lineage (NCBI taxonomy): Eukaryota > Metazoa > Chordata > Actinopteri > Salmoniformes > Salmonidae > Oncorhynchus > Oncorhynchus clarkii. The sequence goes on along the minus strand of NC_092174.1, from coordinate 14,837,245 downwards.
TAACTGTGTGCGAGCCAAATAACCTATGAGCCAATTGTCAATCGCCAAATGCTTTTGGAAGGGGCAGAAAAAGTTTATCTCAATCCGTGGAGACATTGACAATGTCTGAGTTTAATTCAATAAGAGAAAAGCTGCGGAAAGGAGAGTTGAAAATAGAGATGGGAGGGCCAGAAAAGTAATGTTTGGGAAAGATTTGGTGAAGTGGTAAAAGAGGATGATAGCAGTGTCCGCTATGTTATGTGTGATGATTGTGATGCGCTAAACAAATTCAACAGTCACAAGATGGGGACATCAAATAGAGAAGTTCAAGGGAACTGTAGCCTACTGTTCAGATGGATTAAATGGAACCTGAAATCTGGACACTGACTGTATGTCTGTAACCTCTCACATAGTCTTAATATTAATTCCTGCAGAATTAAGCACTTCTTGCAGTAAAATTATACACCAAATGTAGGCAACATTTTGACTAGGGAACAGGAATGGAGAAATATGGCTTCTTTCTTAGAATGCTAATGCTCAGTTAGATACCATCTGTGAGATGTGTTATCTTTATCAGCATCATAAAAGCTGATAGTATTTCAACCATATAAAATATGCATCCAAGCCAAACGGAAATCTTATCAGGTACATATTGGGTCGTTTTGACAGCTTTCTATTTCCTTTTGGACTATGTCATTTGGACATTTGGCACAGAAAATGTTTGCATTTTCTCCGAGGTCCTTAAACGTATTTGCTCCGCATAAGATGACAGAGAAAATTACAGATGTCAACTAGATGAAAGCATTCATTATATGAATTTATGACACTATTCTGGTGACCAATGTTTTTTTTGTCTTCTTGGGCAACATATAATGACAGAAGAGAAGCCGCATGTATCTAATTATAGACAAGTTGACTAGAAATTAGCTTACCAAAACGTTGGAAATTATAAAGAGAAACATATCCAAATCAGGCAACAAAAAATCCTGTAACCCCTTTCAAAAACCGTTCTGCAGTATTTGACTGTAGCCTACAGCACATTTTCTATATTAGCGCGTTAGGGTTGGGTGCAGGCCTCAGATTTTCACTTTATCACATAGGTTTTATGAAATAACACATATGGAATCATCTTGTAACCAAAAAAGTGTTAAACAAATGATAATGGAACTTATATGTTTAAAGTAATGATTAGAATATTCCACTCTGAAACCATATCATTGTATGAAATTGATTAGAATCATAAAGTTACTAGTAATGAGGTGTGTGGGTTTAGTTAGTAAAATTATATATCTGTACAATATATTTTTATAGTATCTTAAGCACATATATCTGTACAATATATATTTATAGTATCTTAACCACAGACTGTCTGAGCAAAATTTGGTGCCGACCTTGCTAGGGGCCTCTGAGAGATTTGGGAGAGGGCAGGGAGTATTTCTCACATCCTCCCTAATCTTGAGGGAGGACAGGGAGTGCTTCCCACTGTCTCCCTAATCTTTGTCGGCTGGGTAGTGATACCGTGTGTGCATAGGATACCTACTGTTCGTGTGTATGTATGTGCGTATGATATCTGCTGTTTGTGTGCGCCGCTATGGATGTCTTTGTGGATGTCTTTGTATTGTGGACTTCAGAACGTTCTCGTGAATAAACTGTACTAATCTTTTGCATAAGCTGAGTCTTTGACTAATTATTATTAAACCTATGGTCTTACAAACCTCGGGGATTGGTCAAAGCTATTGATTGATTGTTATTATCATTGGGATTGAAAATTCTCGTAGCAGCAAATCAACATATATTTGATATTTGATATTTTTAAAAGTAGCCATCCTTTTCCTTGATGACAGCTTTGCACACTCTTGGCATATGTGTTATTTCATACTTTCGATGTCTTAACTTAATATTCTACAATGTAGAAAATTGTAAAAGTAGAGAAAAACCATGGAATGAGTATGTGTATCCAAACTTTTCACTGGTACTGTATGTAGTGACTGGGTGTAGTGATACATCGTCCAAGGCGTAATAAATGACTTCACCATGCTCAAAAAGATATTCAGTGTCTTTTTTTTTACCATTCTCCTTTTTTTGGAAAACCTCCCTGGTTTTTGTGGTTCAATCTGTACTTGAAATTCACTACTCGACTGAGAGACCTTACAGATAATTGCATTTGTGGGGTATTAAGATAACATATGGAATTGTTTTAAGACGGTTATACCATGGATCATTTAGCTATTTCATTTTGAATTTTAGAACACCTCAATATTGAATTTGGCCCTTACTGCTATAACCCATAGAATACATAAGAAAGGTACGGAAATATTTGTTTTTTCGACACATTTAGCCCCTTTTTTGGGACGCTGATTCCTAAGGTTGCAAGTTCAAATACAGTGTTTTAAGCTATCCCAAACCTTAACCCTTACCTTAACCATTTGGAGTTAATGCCTAACCTTAATATGTCAGAGTTAATGCCTGAACTTAACCCTAACCTTAAAAATTAGTTTGCAACAATTTTGACATGTGACGTTTGAGAAACATAGATGAACGTCTAATTCTGACATGAGAGAGAGCTAGTTGCCACCTGATCAATGGAACAAAAAAACAAAAGGCACATTTTTTATTACACTACTAGGTACAATTTCTGAATTGCCAGACATTTATTAGCCTGATGATTACTGGGGAGGTTCAATAAAGATATGAAAACAATTTACCAGTCCGATCTGATGTGTCCCTTGTCAAGCTGCCATGGAGCTTTGGTTCAGACTGTTGGCCGGATAGAGAGAGATAACCCACTGCACCCTACTCCCCGATCAACAGTCATAGCGATTAGCAAGCAGTCCAGGGCACTGTTGTAAAATGGAGATACTTTAAAAAGTGAAAGGAATGCAAATGGGAAGAGAGAGAGGAGCCCTCAGGGCAATTCATATTGACAAAGCTATTGCAGTCTTGTGCTATCTTGTGCTCCTGAAGATGAAGCATACATTACACTTGAGGGGATTATTTCAGTGGTATTATCCTGTATTTTGTTTTACTAGACAAGAATGACTAGAAACAGTTTTGACGTGGATACTTTAGCTGTCTGTAGCTGTCTGTAGTCTGTAGCTGTTACATACCCAATATTTGTTCAAAGATTACATGATAACAACATGATAGACTACTTTTTTGAACTTCAATTTAAGTAAGTACTGTAAGTATAAGTAATTCAATAAACAGTAATTATGTCACTCAAATAAGTTAAACAACAAGTAAGTAATTAAACAAACGTATTGTTGTTTCAGGGAAACCAGAAGAAACCAAAATGATTTGTTTGGTTATAATGACATTGCAGTTACTTTTACAGTGCACCTTTAGCATATTGTTAAAAGTAAATGACATTAAGGGGACAAGAGAGCTGATGTCCACAATCGGTGCTGCTCCACTCTCTATGATTCACAGATAGACTTATGGGTGTAGTAGGGTTATCATAAGACTTGGATGTGTTCATCTTGAACTAGCAAACAATAGGACTGGATAGAAAAGGAGGTGGGATTAGCGTTGATACAGCTGGGCTGATGATGGAATTACTTTGACACTATGTTGATTTTGTTATGTGAACCATTTATGATTACTTATGATTACTTATCATTTTCATACTTTCAGCAAGTTTGATGTAATGGAAGACCTACACTGTCCCATCGAACAACCTCTACTTTGACACTGACCCACGCACGCACGCAGGCACACACGCCCGCCCGCCCGCCCGCCCACCCACACCCCCCCACACACACAGCTGCACCTTGACACAGACAACAGATGATAGCTGTGGATAATTGGCCTTGACAGTAATGCTGTGTGGAGGATAATTGACCTTGACAGTAATGTTGTTTGACAGATAAGAAGCTGTAGAGTTATCTGCCAACTAGAAATTTATGTCAGATATTCTTCCTCTGAAATACAGTAGTACTGTGAAGCAGGCAAAGGTCTGGATAAGAAGAGTGAACGCCTCATGTAATGGTGATCCACAACCTCGTATCGATCTCGTCCTGAATTCTGCAATTCAGATCTAGACCTGGAAGAACTGTGGACTTCTTAGCTAATCAACGACCTTGATCAGTTACTGTTGAAGTCGGAAGTTTACATACAGTGCCTTGCGAAAGTATTCGGCCCCCTTGAACTTTGCGACCTTTTGCCACATTTCAGGCTTCAAACATAAAGATATAAAACTGTATTTTTTTGTGAAGAATCAACAACAAGTGGGACACAATCATGAAGTGGAACGACATTTATTGGATATTTCAAACTTTTTTAACAAATCAAAAACTGAAAAATTGGGCTTGCAAAATTATTCAGCCCCCTTAAGTTAATACTTTGTAGCGCCACCTTTTGCTGCGATTACAGCTGTAAGTCGCTTGGGGTATGTCTCTATCAGTTTTGCACATCGAGAGACTGAAATGTTTTCCCATTCCTCCTTGCAAAACAGCTCGAGCTCAGTGAGGTTGGATGGAGAGCATTTGTGAACAGCAGTTTTCAGTTCTTTCCACAGATTCTCGATTGGATTCAGGTCTGGACTTTGACTTGGCCATTCTAACACCTGGATATGTTTATTTTTTAACCATTCCATTGTAGATTTTGCTTTATGTTTTGGATCATTGTCTTGTTGGAAGACAAATCTCCGTCCCAGTCTCAGGTCTTTTGCAGACTCCATCAGGTTTTCTTCCAGAATGGTCCTGTATTTGGCTCCATCCATCTTCCCATCAATTTTAATCATCTTCCCTGTCTCTGCTGAAGAAAAGCAGGCCCAAACCATGATGCTGCCACCACCATGTTTGACAGTGGGGATGGTGTGTTCAGGGGGATGAGCTGTGTTGCTTTTACGCCAAACATAACGTCTTGCATTGTTGCCAAAAAGTTCAATTTTGGTTTCATCTGACCAGAGCACCTTCTTCCACATGTTTGGTGTGTCTCCCAGGTGGCTTGTGGCAAACTTTAAACAACACTTTTTATGGATATCTTTAAGAAATGGCTTTCTTCTTGCCACTCTTCCATAAAGGCCAAATTTGTGCAATATACGACTGATTGTTGTCCTATGGACAGAGTCTCCCACCTCAGCTGTAGATCTCTGCAGTTCATCCAGAGTGATCATGGGCCTCTTGGCTGCATCTCTGATCAGTCTTCTCCTTGTATGAGCTGAAAGTTTAGAGGGACGGCCAGGTCTTGGTAGATTTGCAGTGGTCTGATACTCCTTCCATTTCAATATTATCGCTTGCACAGTGCTCCTTGGGATGTTTAAAGCTTGGGAAATCTTTTTGTATCCAAATCCGGCTTTAAACTTCTTCACAACAGTATCTCGGACCTGCCTGGTGTGTTCCTTGTTCTTCATGATGCTCTCTGCGCTTTTAACGGACCTCTGAGACTATCACAGTGCAGGTGCATTTATACGGAGACTTGATTACACACAGGTGGATTGTATTTATCATCTTTAGTCATTTAGGTCAACATTGGATCATTCAGAGATCCTCACTGAACTTCTGGAGAGAGTTTGCTGCACTGAAAGTAAAGGGGCTGAATAATTTTGCACGCCCAATTTTTCAGTTTTTGATTTGTTAAAAAAGTTTGAAATATCCAATAAATGTCGTTCCACTTCATGATTGTGTCCCACTTGTTGTTGATTCTTCACAAAAAAATACAGTTTTATATCTTTATGTTTGAAGCCTGAAATGTGGCAAAAGGTCGCAAAGTTTAAGGGGGCCGAATACTTTCGCAAGGCACTGTACACCTCAGCCAAATGCATTTAAACCCAGTTCTTCACATTTCCTGACATTTGATCCGAGTAAAAATTCCCTGTCTTAGGTCAGTTAGAATCACCACTTTATTTTAAGAATTTGAAATGTCAGAATAATTGTAATGACGTTCGTCTGTACGAGAGGCGGACCAAAGCGCAGCGTGGTTGTTTTGATTCATGTTTTAATAAATAACTTCACATGAACAAACTAACAAAAACAAGAAATGTGAAAACGCAAAACAGTCCTATCCTGTGACAACAAACACAGTGACAGGAACAATCACCCACAAACACACAGTGACACCCAGGCTACCTAAGTATGATTCTCAATCAGAGACAACTAATGACACCTGCCTCTGATTGAGAACCATACTAGGCCGAAACATAGAAATACCCAAATCATAGAAAAACAAACATAGACTGCCCACCCAACTCACGCCCTGACCATACTAACTACATACAAAACAAAGGAAATAGAGGTCAGAACGTGACAATAATAGTAGAGAGAATGATTTATTTCAGCTTTTATTTCTTTCATCACATTCCCAGCAGGTCAAACGTTTACATACACTCAATTTGTATTTGGTAGCATTGCCTTTAAATTGTTTAACTTGGGTCAAACGTTTCAGGTAACCTTCCACAAGCTTCCTACAATAAGTTGGGTGCATTTTGGCCCATTCCACCCGACAGAGCTGGTGTAACTGAGTCAGGTTTGTAGGCCTCCTCGCTCGCACACGCTTTTTCAGTTCTGACCACAAATGTTCTATAGAATTGAGGTCAGGGCTTTGTGATGGCCACTCCAATACCTTGACTTTGTTATCCTTAAGCCATTTTGCCACAACTTTGGAAGTATGCTTGGAGTCATTGTCCATTTGGAAGACCCATTTGCGACCAAGCATTAACTTGATTAACTGATGTCTTGAGATTGCTTCAATATATGCACATAATTTTCCTCCCTCATGATGCCATCTATTTTGTGAAGTGCACCAGTCCCTCCTGCAGCAAAGCACCCCCACAACATGATGCTGCCACCCCCGTGCTTCATGGTTGGGATGGTGTTCTTCGGCTTGCAAGCCTCCCCTTTTTTCCTTCAAACATAACGATGGTCATTATGGCCAAACAGTTCTATTTTTGTTTCATCAGACCAGAGGACATTTTTCCAAAAAGTACGATCATTGTCCCCATGTGCAGTTGCAAACCGTAGTCTGGGCTGGGCTTTGTGATGGCCACTCCAATACCTTGACTTTGTCGTCCTTAAGCCATTTTGCCACAACTTTGAAAGTATGCTTGGGGTCAATGTCCATTTGGAAGACCCTATTTTTGTTTCATCAGACCAGAGGACATTTCTCCAAAAAGTATGATCTTTGTCCCCATGTGCGTTTGCAAACCGTAGTCTGGCTTTTTATGGCGGTTTTGGAGCAGTGGCTTCTTCCTTGCTGAGCGGCCATTCAGGTTATGTCGATATAAGACTTGTTTTACTGTGGATATAGATACTTTTGTATCTGTTTACTCCAGCATCTTCACAAGGTCATTTGCTGTTGTTCTGGGATTGATTTGCACTTTTCACACCAAAGAACGTTCATCTCTAGGACACAGAACGCTTCTCCTTCCTGAACGGTATGACGGCTGTGTGGTCCCATGGTGTTTATACTTGCGTACTATTGTTTGTACAGATGAACGTGGTACCTTCAGGCGTTTGGAAATTGCTCCCAAGGATGAACCAGACTTGTGGAGGTCTACAATTATTTTCTGAGATCTTGGCTGATTTCTTTTGATTTTCCCATGATGTCAAGCAAAGAGGCACTGAGTTTGAAGGTAGACCTTGAAATGCATCCACAAGTACACCTCCAATTAACTCAAAAGATGTCATTTAGCCAACCAGAAGCTTCTAAATCCATGACATCATGTTCTGGAATTTTCCAAGCTGTTTAAAGGTACAGTCAACTTAGTGTATGTAAACTTCTGACCCACTGGAATTGTGATACAGTGAATTATAAGTGAAGTAATCTTGCCAAAACGATATCTTGCCAAAACTATAGTTTGTTAACAAGAAATGTGTGGAGTGGTTGAAAAACAAGTTTTAATGACTCCAACCTAGGTGTATGTAAACTTCCGACTTCAACTGTATATGCAAGGGAGGAAGGGAAACACATAGACTAGAGTTGAACAATGTGAGCTATGAGATGCCTCATATAGGTTGTGAACTATTGCTCTTCATTCCTGATCCTTGGGACCCATAGGGCGTTCAGGCTTTTGTTCTATACGAATTCTAACACATCATCAAGCCCTTGATTAGTTGAATCAAGTGTCTTACAACAATGTAATGTATAGGTCGCGTATAGTTTACCCATCTCCTTATTTTGGAATTTTTGTATTTGAATCTGTGCTTGAAATTCACTACTCGACTGAAGGACCTTACAATTATTTGTATTTGTGGGGTAGTAAACTAACATATGGAATTGTTTTAAGATGGTCATACCATGGATCTATAGCTATTTCATTTTGAATTTAGGACCCCTTTAGGTATCCCCAAAAAGTATTGATCTTGGCCTTTACTACTATAGCCCAGAGAAACGCACTGAATAACACATTCAGAAATGGCAAAAAAGACAGTCAAAAAATAAATAATATGGAATATTGTTTTAAAGTGTCTATCCTATATCTAGGATATATAAGAAAGTTCAGGATTTAAAAAAAAGAATTGACACACATTTTTTTTTTTTGCCACAAAACTACCTTCATACTTCAATTTGTTTGTATGGGTTACCTTCAGGTGAGACACTTGTGGGGCTCGGATTTTGATGGGGATTATTTTATTGTGTTAATTCATACACCACCGTGATATTCAATAAGGCCGTGACAACAAAAAGACAAAAGTCACACAGTGGTGGAATAAATTATTTAGAACCACAGAGTTACCGCAAGTCAGCACAATGACAACAGGAGCACTGCCTCCGCTATTCAAGCACCATTTCAACTTAAACATTTAAACACCATCAAACCAACAAGGCTATATATGCTTAAAAACCCCTAGAGTTGATTGATGCACCGGTGCGGGCAATCTAAGTAACCTAATAAAAAATCCCCATCAAAATCAGTCAATTTAAGCTAGAGATATCTGTTTTTTCCATTTGGATGCGTCTCAATCCACCACATCCGCCTATGTCACACTTCCTTATCTGGGGTGAAAGGTGACAGAGCTCGAGCAGTGTTTGTCCATGAGACATTCCGAAAATCAGTCTTCTCAGTCTGTAACATTCCGAAAATCAGTCTTCTCAGTCTGTAGCTTCTGAACTGTTTGACATTCCGAAAATCAGTCTTCTCAGTCTGTAACATTCCGAAAATCAGTCTTCTCAGTCTGTAGCTTCTGAACTGTTTGACATTCCGAAAATCAGTCTTCTCAGTCTGTAGCTTCTGAAAGGTTTGACCTACAAACTATTACAAACTGCCCACTCTATGGAGAAAGGATACTCTCACGAACACGATGGTGTTATCTTTTGCTCTACAACCCTAACAAGTGTCACGGGACTCGTCTGGTAACCGGTACTGTATTTTTTGCCATTTATGAATGTTTTATTCAATGTGTTTCTCTGGGCTCTAGTAGTAAAAGCAAAATTCTATTTTTTATCAAATCATTTATTTTTTTCTATTTTTTTGATAACCCCCCAACGGCTTAGATTTACAGTGGTTTTAATACACTGAAAGCAAACTTAAAGGTACCAACACCAATTTAGTCCAATCAATGTTGCTAAATATCATGTGGCTGTCCATGGCACTGATTTCTGTCTGTGTGGGCATGTGTGCTTGCATGTGCAAGTAAAAAAAAATAATAATACTCAGTTAAATGCCAATGCCATCCTCCTCTCTTTCATGTTGGCAAAGCAGTCTATGGCTCTGTCATACAGTACACTTTTAGTTGTTGTTTTCATAGGCTACCTAGCTAAAATGCTTGCTAGACTAACTTCCTCTCATGGGCAACAATGAACCAGCTATGTTAGCTAGCTATACTGAATACAAATATAAACGCAACATGTAAAGTGTTGGTCCCATGTTTCATTAACTGAAATAAGAAATATAAAAAATAAATCCATGCACACAAAAAGCGTATTTTTTGTACGTATGGATTTTGGGCACACATTTGTTCACATCCCTGTTCGTGAGCATTTCTCCTTTGCCAAGATAATCTGACAGGTGTCATATCAAGAAGCTGATTAAACAGCATGATCATTACACAGGTGCACCTTGTACTAGGAACAATAAAAGGCCACTCTAAATGATGCAGTTTTGCCACACAACACAATACCACAGATGTTTCAAGTTTTTGTTTCAAATATTTTTATTAAACACACACAAGAATGGTGTATAAGGAATACAAGACAGGTATACAATTCTCATCTAAACATAAAAGAGCATAAAGGAACAACAAGACCCAGAGTCCTGGGTGCAGAACAAATAATACAAAACACGACATACAAAACAAGGACACGTAGAAAGAAAGAGGGAGGATGCCCGCCCCCCCCCCCCCCCATTACCCCCCCCAACTGCTCGGGTGGCGGGGCCAGCACATGCTGCCCAAAGGTAGATTAAAATATTACAATTGAGAGTGCGTTAATAAGTACAAATTCATAGCGCCGACTCGTCCAAGTAGGAGAGGAAAGGCTGCCAGATTTGATCAAATGTTGATAGTTTATTGTTCAGAATATATCTAATTCTTTCTAAGTGTACAGTGTTTGCCAATTCACTGAGCCATAATTTGGTAGAGGGCGCTTCCCTCCTCTTCCAAAACAACAAGATTAGTTTTTTTGCCGAGATGAGACCGTACGAGATTAGTTGTTTTTGGGGGTAGGTTAATCCGTTTAGGGACTCAGATACTCCCAGGATTATCAGAAGCGGGTCTGGATCTATTGAAGTCTCCAAAACTTCAGAGAGGATCCCAAAAATTCCACTCCAATAACCATGCAAGCTAGAGCATAGGGCAAAGCAGTGGAGTAGTGTACCCTGCGTAGCTTGACATTTATCACATGTAGGGGATGTCTCAGGAAATATCCTATGCAGTTTAGTTTTGGAATAGTGTAATCTGTGTAATACCTTGAATTGTATGAGACGATGTCTGGAATTAATGGAGCATGTGTGGATATACTCCAAGCTCTCTTCCCAGTCTGCCACCGAGATGTCAGTCCCTAGTTCTTCCTCCCATTTTGCCTTGATGGCATCAGTGGAAGGTGTGCTAACAGATTGAAAAGCATCATATAGACGCGATATCAGTTTATCGGAGGTGGGGCATATTTTTATGCATCCGTCAAACATGGAAGGTTTAGCATTCCCAAATGATGGGAGGTGTTTTCTAACGTAGTCTCTAATTTGTAGGTATCTGAAAAAATTACTTCTGGGAAGGTTATAAGTTTCCCTCAGCAACTCAAAGGAAGCAAAGGTCCCTTCTATGTATAAATCCCCTATGGTACTTATCCCCAACTCTCCCCATCGCTCAAAGGTGTTATCAAGGTTAGAAGGGGCAAAGGAGGGATTCCTGGCGACAGGGAGCATGAATGACATTGGTCTAAGCTCAAAGTGGACTTTAATTTGCTTCCAGATTCGAACGGTGCTATGTATAATAGGATTGTTACAATAAAGTGACATCTCCAGATTGACAGGCGACAAAATCACAGCGCCAATAGAGAAGGGGTGACACTCCTCACGCTCCATACTGAGCCAGCTGGATGCCGGAAGTACGTCATCCAGCAGAAACGTAACAATGCGGAGGTTAGCGGCCCAGTAATAAAATATAAAATTTGGGAGAGACAATCCTCCTTCCATCTTAGATTTACAGAGGTGTTTTTTACCTATCCTGTGTGTTTTATAATCCCAAATGAAAGGATTGATAATTGAGTCCAGTTGTTTATGAAAGGATTTAGGTATGAATACTGGGATGTTCTGATATAGGTAGAGCAGTTGTGGGAGGAAGACCATTTTAATGGCATTAATTCTTCCGAGCAGAGAAGTTGGGAGAGTTCTCCAAAATAGTATGTTTGCTTTGAGTTTTTGTATCAGAGAGGGGAAATTCTCTTTAAACAGTAAGGAGTATTGTTTGGTAACTACAATTCCTAGGTAGGTAAATTTTTCTGAAGATAACTTAAATGGGAGATGTTCTAGCCAGGAGGTATTTTGCGACCGTATGGGCATTAATTCACTCTTGTTCCAATTTATTCTGTATCCCGAGAAGGTACCGAACAAATTGATCACATCAAGAATAGCTGGGATACTAGCTTGGGGTTCTGTTACATAGAGGAGGATGTCATCTGCGTATAGGGAGATCTTATTTAGAGTATCTTTAGTATTATAGCCGTGTATTGCTGCATGAGATCTAATCGTCTGAGCGAGCGGTTCGATAATTAGGGCGAAGAGCATAGGCGACAGCGCACAACCCTGCCTTGTCCCCCTGTTGAGGTTAAATCGGGGCGACAATGATTGGTTAGTGAGTATTCTGGCACAGGGGTTCTTATATAAAAGCTGGATCCAATTTATGAACCTATCTCCAATATTAAATTTCTGTAGGACCTTGAATAGATAGGGCCACTCAACTTGGTCAAAGGCCTTTTCGGCGTCAAGAGATATGACGGCAAGGTCCACGTTGGGTAACCTCTGAGAATACATAATATTGAAGAGGCGCCTGAGATTGAAGAATGAGTTTCTGTTAGGGATAAAGCCGGTCTGATCCGAATGGACCAATTTGCCAATTAAAGTGCTAAGCCTGTTAGCCAGAGTTTTTGCTAAGATGTTTCAAGTTTTGAGGGAGTGTGCAATTGGCATGCTGACTGCAGGAATGTCCACCAGAGCTGTTGCCAGAGAATGTAATGTTTATTTCTCTAACATAAGCTACCTCCAACCATAAGCCGCCTGGCTCCCAAGTGCTTCTCCCAGTCCCAGCTGCTGAAAAACATTCCCACAGAATTATGCTATCACCACCATGCGTCACCGTAGGGATGCTCTCAGGCCCACCCATGGATGCACCCTTGTCCAATCATGTGATTAGGGCCTCGTTAAGGCTACATATTGAACTTCAATCATCTCAGGCCAGTGGCACAACATATTCATGTATGGTTAGATCAGAATTGTCGTTATGATCATTGGCCTGCACAGAGAATTAAGTCTAAACCACAAGTCCAAATCCCCATCTACAACCATGGCTTAGGAAAGGGCCGATTTAGCAAGCTAACTACTGAAAGACATCGACACAAGCAGACTAGAAACAGACTAGAAACAGACAACATTTTCTGATAATGATGACGTTTCGCTTAGGATGTGATTCGCCAGGACAAAACACAGTTGAGCTCAGCTTAGCGCTGATTGGTTAATTCTTTAATAAAAATGCTATCATTGGAGGCCAAATTCTGGTTGGCATCAATCAAATGATACGACGGTAACATGTCATGCTCTTTTGTTCCTGACAGAATCAGATATACCGGCTACACAAGACAGAGGAGCGCTGTTTCCCTTACTCCGATGATTTCTCCGGTGAGATTCAGCCACTTTCGAATTGACCGAAAATGATAAAAACACAGAGAGAAGAAAGATCAATTATTTATATATTTTTTTTATTGTTCAAATATTTGGGGAAGTCTGGCTTCCCTCGGCACCCATGAACACACACCACTGCATAAAGGTTCCTTTTTCTGAACTCTAATTAGATTCGGATTGTCTGTAGGACTAGTCTGGAGGAAAATAGCACTGCATTTTATGTATAGTAGCCTATGTCTATAATTCATTGTCTTTGTTGTTAGATCTCTTTATCAAAACATCTTTCAACTTTGTTAGACTACTTTGCAAAATGAAACGTATTATTTGCAAAATTCTTTCAATATGTAAAATGTGTCAAAATGTTATTCTAAAACGGATATTTGGGAATTGTACCAATGGCAGTATCAAATGCCTGGATTAGCACATTCATTCACTGTAATGGACCACCTGTTTCAGGGCCAACTCGATGACATTCCCTGTAGCTGCTGATGTGAAATCAGTATCGCATTTCCTTCCCTTACGATTAAGGTTCCAATTTGGGGATGGTAAACTGATCCTACATCAGTGCCTAAAAGCAACCACAACTGGCAGTGTGTAGGGAACTCTGGGTTGGATGTTACAAACTTGTTTTTCTTTTGTGTGTGTGCTGCCCCCTTCTGTTGAAACAGTATAACATAATCAAGTATAACAGATAAGAGCACAGCAGTGCCCCCTGATGATATCTGATTCTGTGTGCAAAACCAACATCTCTGTGCTCTAAACATTGCATAACATTCCCAATGTTGTATTTGTCCACCAGTGTGTCTTCATACAGTCATCATGACCTTCAATGAACAAAATAATTTAAAGAACATAATGTCAAAGTATTGTTGCCTGCATGTTTTTTTTACTTACTAAATAAACAATAGAAAAAATAACTAGCTTGCTTGTAGATTATTCATCTCCAATTCATTATATGGTCTCCTATTAATATATTAATTGCATAGATCCATTGCTCATAGCTGTTATGCCCAAAATGACACTTTGTCAACTCAACATGTTGTCAAACTGAGGATGTCAAACTGATACACCATTTCGGTGCTAAAGGCCTTGCAGAGTAGGGGTTGGATTCTGGACTCTGGACTGAAAAGAAAGCTTTTTAGGTCAATTATACCCTGCATGACTGCCCCTCCAGGATTTAGCAACCTCGGACACACAACCGTATCAAACCTCATTGATTCCTACCCAGTCTGTCTGAGAAAAATGGATACAATTGAGAAAAGTACATAAAATATGAATAATACTTAATGTGTTAAGAATCTAATGGTTTTGGCTTTTTTTTAGGCTCTTTGGAATTATAGATTTATGTTTGAATGTGAGGTAGAGTTAAAAAAACAAAAAACATTTTCAAAAACAAACTGTATCTTTGGTGGTCCTGATTCAACACACCATGTTTGAATCAAAACACAGATACACCAATTCCACTACAGAATTACCCATGAACCCATCTCCTGTCACCCACTGACATCCTAAACGGGGCTGTGGTCAGTGGTTAAATTCTCCTAACAGCCACTAAATAACAGTCACCGTATTTATCTCTCAGTGTGTTTACAAACGTAACCTGCAGCAGTAGCGGTTGACTGTGTATCAGCTAGTCATTTCAGAATGATCAGGCCATTTCCTCAGAAACGGCATCTAACAGCCCGTAATTCCGATGTACCTTCATGTAGTATTCCAGAGCATCGTGGGAATTCTTTGGAATTGTAGAACATTGGTGGGAATCCTGTTTCTTGGAAAGCATGTTCCCAGAAGTATAGTCTGAAACCACATTGTATTGTTTCTTCATATATCCCAATTCCCGATTTCTGAAATTCACCCAACAGTCATTTGATTTAATGCAATTCATTATTTTACATAAACCATAATCATATGCCGGAGGTCATAACGGAATTACAGCATCTGCATCCAACCTAAAGTATAGAGACAAACACTCATATTACATCACCTGTATTAACATGTATATCACATCTACATACCGTATTTAATCATCTATATGTTTATTTTTTAAATCACATGGATTATCTCAATCATGTGATGTGACTATCTAATGTCGTGGTAGTCTTAGCCATGCAGTTATTGTTGTGCTGTTTCTATCTCCATGTATTCCTTGCTGGATAAAAGTGTGTCACAGTAACCACGGCGACGTCACATTAAACTTGAGTTTATCCCTCTGGTGACAGAAACACTTACAGCAGAACCGACATGACACATGGGGGCTGCCATCTCCACAGCTTCACCCTTCAACAGCATTGGAGCCAAACGGCTTTTGATGAATTCAATAGTTTATTCCCCTCCCTGCAATGTTTACAGCAACAGTTCAATACTTCACTCCGTTAGGAAAAGTTTCACACCATATTGGATCTGATCAACTGATTTATAGACCCATTGTGTGACATGGCATTGTCAGTGGTGAGGCCCGCAAACCTGTCTGTCTGTCTGTCTGTCTGTCTGTCTGTCTGTCTGTCTGTCTGCCTGTCTGCCCGTCTGTCTGCCTGTCCATCGGTTTTACGCAACAACACAAAGGAGGCATGCTGTTGAGTGAAATATCTGCTGAGTCTCTTGCATAGCAACGGAAGATCTATAGCACTCATCTGTTAAAGTCATTTAGCCTTTTTGAGGTTAACCTTTCTCCTTCAGAATGGAGTTGTTGATGGATAAACGAGCAGACAGACAATATTTAATGCCTTTTAACTGAAAAGCAAGCTGAAGCTATCAATTGATACGATGGCCAACTGTGATTATTACAAATCATTGTACAAATCTGAACAAAACCCCTAATTTCCCAATGCAATGAGGTAAAGGCCTATATGTAAATCATGTTGCAAAATGGCTACTAATATTCATCAGCAAACAAACCTCTTAAAGGATCAAATAGATAGATAGGCTTACTTATGCAGACACACTTACAGTACAGTATACAGAAACCAAGACAAACAAAAACTATCTGTTGAATGATTACAACAATTACATACGGTACAGTGCATTCGGAAAGTATTCAGACCCCCTTGACTTTTTCCACATTTTGTTACGTTACAGCCTTATTCTAAAATGGATTAAATAAAATAGTTGCCTCATCAATCTAGGCACAATAACCCATAATGATAAAGCAAAAACAGTTTTTTAGAAATGTTTGCAAATTTATTCAAATAAAAACAGAAATACCTTATTTATAAGTATTCAGACTCTTTGCTATGAGACTCGAAATTGAGCTCAGATGCATCCTGTTTCCATTGGTAATCTACAAATTGATTTGAGTCCACCTGTGGTAAATTAAATTGATTGGACATGATTTGTAAAGGCACACACCTGTCTATATAAGGTCCCACAGTTGACAGTGCATGTCAGAGCAAAAACCAAGGTATAAGGTTGAAAGAATTGTCCTTAGAGCTCAGAGACAGGATTGTGTCGAGGCACAGATCTAGGAAAGGGTACCAAAAAATGTCTGCAGCATGGACGGTCCCCAAGAACACTGTGGCCGCCATCATTCTTAAATGGAAGAAGTTTGAAACCACCAAGACTCTTCCTAGAGCTGGCCGCCGGGCCAAACTGAGCAATCAGGGGACCAAGAACCTGATGGTCACTCTGGCAGAGCTCCAGAATTCCTCTGTGGAGATGGGAGAACCTTCCAGAAGGACAACCATCTCTGTAGCACTCCAACAATCAGGCCTTTATGGTAGAGTGGCCAGATGAAAACCACTTCTCAGTAAAAGGCACATGACAGCCCGCTCGGAGTTTAGCAAAAGGCACCTAAAGGACTCTCAGACCGTGAGAAACAATATTCTCTGGTCTGATGAAACCAAGATTGAACTCTTCGGCCTGAATGCCAAGCATCACATCTGGAGGAAACCTTGCACCATCCCTACGGTGAAGCATGGTGGTGGCAGCATCATGCTGTGGGGATGTTTTTCAGTGGCAGGGACTGGAAAGATGAACAGATCAAAGTACAGAGAGATCCTTGATGAAAACCTGCTCCAGAGCGCTCAGGACCTCAGACTGGGGCAAAGGTTCACCTTCCAACAAGACAACGACCCTAAGCACACAGCCAAGACAATGCAGGAGTGGCTTCAGGACAAGTCTCTGAATGTCCTTGAGTGGCCCAGCCAGAGATTTGAACCCGATCAAACTCTCTGGAGAGACCTGAAAATAGCTGTACATCATCCAACCTGACAGAGCTTGAGAGGATCTGCAGAAGAATGGGATAAACTACCCAAATACAGGTATACCAAGCTTGTAGTGTCATATCCAATAAGACTCGAGGCTGTAATCACTGCCAAAGTTGCTTCAGCAAAGTACTGAGGAAAGGGTCTGAAAACTTATGTAAATGTGATATTTCAGTTTTTTATTTGTAATACATTTGCAAAAAAATTTTTTAAACAGTTTTGCTTTGTCATTATGGGGTATCGTTTGTAGATTGATGAGGGGAAAAAACTATTTAATCTATTTTAGAATATGGCTGTAACGTAACACAATGTGGAAAAAGTCAAGGGGTCTGAATACTTTCCAAATACACAGTGTGTGTGTGTATGTATATATGTGTGTGTGTGTGTATATATATATATATATACATACATACATACATACACACATACATACATACATACTTTCTGAATACTTTCCGAATGCAGTGTATATGGTCATGTTAAGTAGCCCTAACCTCCTGCAGAATAAAGTCCTTTCCACTCTTCATAGCATTCCTATGTTATTAGACTCGTTGTACTGGGGTCTGTGTGGGTCTGCCTGGTCCTGGATGAGCCCTGATCCTGGTGATACTGACCAGGGAACAAGCCCTACTATAGAGGGGAGATTACGCTAAATCATTCTGTATAGTGTTTTTGCTGTTGGACTACCTACATTCATCATTAACGTAATTACAATCCTCTCTCTTGGATTGGCACTGACTGACTGTACTGTACCGTGCTCTTCTCCTCTGTGGAAAATGCTGTAAAAGTTTTTGTGTGAGGCAGAAATCTGTCAGGGTCTCACAACTCATCATCACTAATGATCTCCATATGGGGGGACTGCAGCTCCATGCCGCTTTACTCACTTCCTGTTCTGACTAACCACAGGGAGTAACACCAGTGAAAAAATTCCTGAACTTCTGGTGTAGAAAAAACTAATACACAGATTTGTTTCTGACCATGTGATTTGATAAGGTTGAACTCCATGCACACAGAGCAGCGTTTTCCTAAACTAGGGCGTGACACCGCTTGATTTGAAAATGGGGTCGCAAGAGAAACTCCGATTTTCTCTACAATGTGACACTCGGTTAATAAATATCCACTAAATGCGGTTGTGACAAACACAGAGTGTTCTGTTAAATTCCTACAAATGTGGCTCTAACTTTTGAATAGTTGGAGCTATAAGCCAGGGGTACTCAAGTACTATTTGAGAAGGTTCAGTCACACACATTTCCTAGGTGGCAAAAGTCTGAATGGATAGTGTCATTTATCGACGTAGTAACAAATCCCAACCTGGCAACCCATGCGACCCCAAACTGTTCAAACCCTTCTTGTTGGCAGAGAGAACATTTTGCAGTTTTCAAACTAATTGCCTGTAATTCTACATGTTTTGCCATGGGGCTGGGAGAAAATGTTGCAGTTTGAAAGGATAATTTCCAGTAATTCTACATGTTTTGTCTTATGTGGGCTTATATGACACCAGTGGTCGAGGCCCGACTGACAACACAACCGGCGGTCTGTATTGACCCCGTTCTGGGTCCGAATCCAAATTGGATTTGATTTGGTCCGCTATAAGCTATTATGAACCCATTCCTGAAAACTAGGACTCCCAGGAACATGTATACTACCTGTCAAAAGTTTTAGAACACCTACTCATTCAAGGATTTTTCTTTATTTTTACTATTTTATACATTGTAGAATAATAGTGAAGACATCAAAACTATAAAATAACACATATGGAATCATGTAGTAACCAAAAAAGTGTTAAACAAAACAAAATATATTTTACATTTGAGATTCTTCAAATAGCCACCCTTTGCCTTGATGACAGCTTTACACACTCTTGGCATTTTCTCAACCAGCTTCATGAGGCAGTCACCTGGAATGCATTTCAATTAACAGGTGTGCCTTGTTAAAAGTTCATTTGTGGAATTTGTTTCTTCTTTTTTCTTCTACGTTTGAGCCAATCAGTTGTATTGTCACGAGGTAGGGGTGGTATACAGAAGATAGCCCTATTTGGTAAAATACCAAGTCCATATTATGGCAAGAACAGCTCAAATAAGCAAAGAGAAACGACAGTCCATCATTACTTTAAAACATGAAGGTCAGTCAATAGGGAACATTTCCAGAACTTTGAAAATTTCTTCAAGTGCAGTCGCAAAAACCATCAAACGCTATGATGAAACTGGCTCTCATGAGAACAGCCACAGGAATGGAAGACCCAGAGTTACCTCTGCTCCAGAGGATAAGTTCATTAGAGTTACCATTCTCAGAAATTGCAGCCCAATAAATGCTTCACAGAGTTCAAGTAACAGACACATCTCAACATCAACTGTGTGAATCAGGCCTTCATGGTCGAATTGTTGCAAAGAAACCATTACTAAAGGACACCAATAAGAAGAAGAGACTTGCTTGGGCCAAGAATCATGATATCCTTTGGTCTGGAGTCCAAATTTCAGATTTTTGTTTCCAACGACTGTGTTTGTGCGATGCGGTGTGGGTGAACGGATGACCTCCGCAGGTGTATTTCCCACCGTGAAGCATGGAGGAGGAGGTGTGATGGTGTGATGGTGCTTTGCTGGTGACACTGTCTGTGTTTTATTTAGAATTCCAGGCACGCTAAACCAGCATGGCTACCACAGCATTCTGCAGCAACACGGTATCCCATCTGGTTTGGGCTTAGTGGAACTAAACTTATTTTTCAACAGAACAATGACCCAACACACCTCCAGGCTGTGTAAGGGCTATTTTATTGAAAAGAAATGATGGCGTTCTTTTCAGATCGTAAAGCAGTCTTACAGTCAGACAGATTTGTAATAGACGGTCATAGCCCCAAATAAAAAAAAGTCAACATTCACTGTTGATTGTGCCACTTTTTTTTACCAGGTTTAAAATAGGGTCACGGACCAAAAAAAGTTTGGGAACCCCTGCCACAGGGTCTATGACTAACCTGGTCTCAGAGTTTTTCTTGTCAGAAAAGAACTGGCCCCCCAAAAATGCCCTCTGTCTCTCACATAGACACATTTTCACTTAGCTACCTTTTACCACAGTGTAAATACCAAATATATACTTTATTGGAGGGCAAGACTAATAGCACGCAATGAATAAAAGAGTGAAAAGGACTAGTGCCCGCTAAAAGCAAACCTTTGGTGAGTGCATCGCGGGCGGTTTATGCAATTTTCAGCCACAATACTGTTTTGATATCAATCTTTCATGATTCAACACACTCTGTCTCTCTCTTCCCAGAATGTCCTCTGGATGTACTCTCTGAACCCTCTTTATAAATTCATCATCTCTGCTGAGCTGAGGGAGAAGGCACGGTACAGTTCCTCATGTTGGCCACGCAGTTTAGTCCCCCCCCCCCCCCAACCACCCTTTTCCTTTGTAAACCTTTAACCCAACTCTATGACCTTTGTCCTAGTTGTTTCAGTTATTTTAGACAGACTGAGAGAGATTCTTAACTTGGTAAAATACAAATTAAAACCCTGTAAGAGGCCAATATAATAGTTTTCAGACCAAAACAAAACAGATTCTGACTGTAGTTCATTCATTTTGTTTCATTCCAAATGAGATTAACATGGATAGAATCTAGATTACTTAGATAAATCTTGTGTATCACCGCAACATGCATGCCTCCTGCACGTGCGCTCTCTCTCTCTCTCTCTCTCTCTGTCTCTCTCTCTCTCTCTCTCTCTCTCTCTCTCTCTTTCTCTCTCTCACACACACTCCCTCTCTCTCTTATCTCTCTCTCCCAGATTTCTTTCCCTCTCGCCCTCCTCCCTCTTTCTCTCCTGGTGCTAGTTCAGCAGACGCTTCCTTCTTGAATGAGCACTTCCTCCTCGGGGCCCTGTGATCAGTGGGGCGGCTGTTATGAGGAATGTGGAAAGGAGAGCATCAGCACAATGATCTCTCTCTCTCTCTCTCTCTCTCTCTCTCTCTCTCTCTCTCTCTCTCTCTCTCTCTCATCTCATTCTCTTTCACTCTCCCCTCTCTCATTGTTTTCCCTCTCCTTTTCACTTCATCACTCTATATAATCCCTCTACACTCTCTACCCTCCCTTTCCTCTCTTTCTCTCTACTTTTCTTTACCTCACATGCTACTCTGATCTCATGAACTGCATGGTCAGGACACTGTGGATATTAACATGGCTTTGAACTACTCTAACCACCTGCTATTTCTGGTATAGCACTGCACAACGGCACCATACCTTTGCATTGTGTATTCTTACTCTCCTACAATAGCGTGTCAGTGAGTTTTTCTAAAAACAACATCCAAGCAGGGATATGATGAGCAACCTCAAATGTTCTCCTCCGGTTTCGAGCAATACCCAATGTTATGAATAATACATCATATATGCTCCAGTCTTACAAATCATTTGTTTACTGTGACCTTAGAGAACATCTCTACTTTATGAATACCAGACAGAGCCCAGCACCGGCCCTGATTGGTGGATGCGTGAGTTTCTGTGAGTGGGGTCCGTTCAGTACTGTTGTCTGCCAGTTCTCTGGGAGAAGAGAGTGTGGGAACATGACCTACATTATACTGGGGATTGGTTGCAGATGCAGCCTCGGTGCCGTTGTAGCAGGGAGCTGCTATTGAATCAGCAAAAACCCAGGCTTCCTCTGAGGTTTGCCCCCAAGCACGAGCTCTCTCCCTGGGAGGAGGTGTTGTGTGTCTCTTTATGTGTACTCTATCTTACTGTGCACGGGATATGAGGAGGGAGAGAGACAGAGACAGAGAGGGACATAGAGAGAGGGAGGGGGAGAATGCGGAGAGATGAATCAAATCACATTTTATCCATTTCAATGCATTGTAAACAACAGGTGAGAGAGAGATAGAGAGAGAGAGAGCTTCCATCGTATTATAATTCACCGCTGCGGGAAATGCCCTCACACTGATATCTGTCTAATACACAAGACACTTGTAATTTCATCCATTTGATATGAAGTCGTTCATTGAAATATATACAGTCAAATCAAATCAAATGTTATTTGTCACATGCTTCGTAAACAACAGGTGTAGACTAACAGTGAAATGCTTACTTACGGGTCTTTTTCCAACAATGCAGTGTTAAAGATAATATATGAATAAATACACTGTGAATAACAAATAACAATAATGAGTAAAAATAACATGGCTATGTGCAGTGGTACGATGTGCAAGGGTACGAGGTAATTGAGGTTAGCTATGTACATATACTGTAGTTAGGGGTGAAGTTACTAGGCAACAGGATAGATAATAAATAGACTGAGCTGTAGCGTACTGTATGTGGAGCAGTAGCAGCAGTGCATGGTGTAAGTGTGAAAGTGTGTGTGAGTGTGTGTGTAGCATCAGTATGCATGTGTGTGTGGGCGTATGTAGTGTGTGTGTGTTTAAAAAAAAAGTAACCTTTATTTAACTAGGCAAGTCAGTTGAGAACAAATTCTTATTCACAATGACCGCCTACCCAGGCCAAACCCGGACGACACTGGGTCAATTGTGCGCCGCCCTATGGGACTCCCAATCACGGCCGGATGTGATGCAGCCTGGAATCTAACCAGGGACGGTAGTGACGCCACTTGCACTGAGATGCAGTGCCTTAGACCCCTGCGCCACTCGGGAGCCCATGTATGTTGTATGTCAGTTTAAGTACTGCATATGTGAGTTTGTGTGCATAGTCAGTGCAAGAGAGGTAGTTAAAAATAGAGTTGATGCAGGTAGTTCAGGT
The DNA here is from genome assembly GCF_045791955.1 of Oncorhynchus clarkii lewisi. NCBI lineage: Eukaryota > Metazoa > Chordata > Actinopteri > Salmoniformes > Salmonidae > Oncorhynchus > Oncorhynchus clarkii. Next base: position 14,814,072 of record NC_092174.1, on the reverse strand, counting down.
TGCCATTTGATTAGCTATTTAGCAGGCTTATGGCTTGAGGTAGAAGCTGTTCAAGAGCCTGTTGGTTACATACTTTGTGCACTGGCACCGCTTGCTGTGCGGTAGCAGAGGGAACAATATATGGCTTGGGTGACTGTAGTCTATGAAAAATGGTTGCGCCTTCCTCTGAAACCGCTAGTTATAGAGGACGGATGGCAGGGAGCTGGGCTCAGTGATGTACTTGGCCGTACTCACCACCCTCTGTAGCCCGTTGCGGTCGGGTGCCTTGTAGTTGCTGTATCAAGCGGTGATGCAGCCAGTCAAGATGCTCTCAATGTTGCAGCTGTAAAACCTTTTGAGGATCTGAGGGCCCATACCAAATCTTTTAATCTTTTAAGGGAGGAAGAGCCGCTGTCATGCCGTCTTACCACGTCGTGGTGTCAGAAAATGTGATGGTGGTTTTGGAATCGTGCGCAGTCACACAGTCTTGGGTGAACAGGGAATACAGGAGGGGACTAAGCACACACTCCTGAGGGGCCCCCGTGTTGGTGGTCAGCGTGGCGGATCTGTTGCTGCCTGTCCTCACTGCCTGTGGGCGGCCTGCCATAAAGTCCAGGATCCAGTTGCATAGGAAGGTGTTCAGTCCCAGGGTCCTGAGCTTGGTGATGAGCTTAGAGGGGACTATGGTGTTGAATGCTGAGCTGTAGTCAGTGAACAGCCTTCTTACAGAGGTATTCCTTTTCTCCAGGTGGGTGAGGGAAGTGTGGAGTGCAATAGAGATTGTGTCATCTGTGGATCTGTTGGGGCGGTATTCGAATTGGAGTTGGTCCAGGGTGTCTGGGATAATGTTGTTGATGTGAGCCATGACCAGATTTCAAAGCATTTTATGGCTATAGATGTGAGTGTTGAAGGCAAAAGGCATTTAGGCAGGTTACCTTGGCATTCTGGGGCACAGGGACTATGGTGGTCTGCTTGGTATTACAGACCAGGTCAGGATTAGGTTGAAAATGTCAGTGAAGACACTCATCAGCTGGTCAGTGAAAGCTCTGAGTACACATCCTGGTATTCTGTCTGGCCCCGCTATGGAAAGTGAGATAACACAGTCATCCAGAACATCTGATGCTCCCACGCATGGTTCAGCGTTGCTTGTAGGAGGCATTTAGCTCGTCTGGTAGGCTCACGTCGCTGGGCAGCTTGTGGCTGGGTTTCCCTTTGTAATCCATGATAGTTTGCAAGCTCTGCCACATCTGTCAAGCATCAGAGGATTCAATCTTAGTTCTGTATTGACCTTTTGCCTGTTTGATGGCTTGTCGGAGGTATAACGGGATTTCTTATAAGCGTCCGGATTAGTGTCCCGTTACTTGAAAGCGGCAGCTCTAGCCTTTAGCTCAGTGCGTTTGTTGCTTGTAATCCATGGCTTCTGGTTTGGGTATGTACGTACAGTCACTGTGGGGATGTTGTTGTCAATGCACTTCTTAACTACTAAAGCTGGTGATCGATGTGATAAACTCCTGAATGTTATCGAATGAATCCTGGAACATTTTCCATGCTGTGCTAGATAAACAGTACTGTAGTTTAGCATCCTCTTCATCGGACCACTTCCGTATTGAGCGTGTAACTGGTACTGCCTGTTTGAGTTTTTGCTTCTAAGCAGGAGGATAGAGTTATGGACTGATTTGCCAAAGGGAGGGCAAGGGAGGACCTTTTATGTGTTTCTGTGTGTGGCGTAAAGGTGATCGATATTTTTGTTGCCTTTGTTGCCTTCTGGGAAAAATGTGGTAAAACGGATTTCAGTTTCCTTGCATTAAAATTACCGGCCACGACAAATGCCGCCTCTGAAAGTACATTTTCTTGTTTGCTTATGGCCCAATAAAGCTAGTTGAGTGGAATCTTTGTGTCGGCATCGGTTGTGGTGGTAAATAAACAGCTACGAAAAATATAGATTAAAACTCTCTTGGTAAACAGTATGGTATGCAGCTTATTGTGAGGTATTCTAACTCAGGTGAGCAAAAATGTGAGACCTCCCTAACATTAGAGATCGCACACCAGCTGTTGTTAACAAAGAGACACACCTCTCCTTCCTTCGTCTTACCTGAGTCTGCCGTCCGGTCTTGACAATGTCATTTTCAGGTTATGGGAATTTGTTTCATTAGGTTAGTTATTTTGATTTAGAAATGTTTGAGGGGATACCACTTATTCCAACCAACATAACATGTTGTCATAATGCTTGTGTCCATAAAAACAACATCTCAATTTATACAACAGGTGGGTCCAATCCTGGATGCTGACTGGTTAAAACCGCATTCCAGCCGGTGTCTATTCCACAAGTTACCACCGGCTAAATCTATGACGTTGAAATGCTTATTTATTCTGTTCCATCTGATTGTGCAATCCAGTGTCTCATCAGCTCAGCCAGGCAATTTACAGTGCCTTGCGAAAGTATTTGGCCCCCTTGAACTTTGCGACCTTTTGCCACATTTCAGGCTTCAAACATAAAGATATAAAACTGTATTTTTTTGTGAAGAATCAACAACAAGTGGGACACAATCATGAAGTGGAACGACAATACTGCAACGACATAAACAACTTATTGTAGAGGTGACGATAGTGACGGTGACATAATTTATCGTGCGTTGTTGTTTACATGTTTCGGATGAAAACGGACATCATATAACCTGTACCTCTTTTCTCCAAAGCACAGCTTTGGTTTGAGTTCAGTTATCTGCCGGCAAAACGAACCAGGGCCCGTCTTCCATGGAAAAGGACCCAGAATGTACCACACACTGTAGTTTAATCTACTGTTGTACGACGATTGACAGCTAATGATGGTGCTGTCACTGCTATCTATAATTGCTCCTGTAACCACCCTAGTTTCAGGGCTTTTAAACATATTCAGACTGCACTGATGAACTGCTTTGCCAGGGAAAATCGAATCAACATCTCACATACCATCTCACATTGCCAGCAGCATGCCAGCAGCATACCACCCTGCATACCACTGCTGGCTTGCTTCTGAAGCTAAGCAGGGTTGGTCCTGGTCAGTTCCTGGATGGGAGACCAGATGCTACTGGAAGTGGTGTTGGAGGGCCAGGAGGAGGCACTCTTTTCTCTGGTCTAAAAAAATATCCCAATACCCCAGGGCAGTGATTGGCGACACTGCCCTGTGTAGAGTGCTGTCTTTCGGCTGGGACGTTAAATGGTTGTCCTGACTCTCTGAGGTCATTAAAGATCCCATGGCACTTATCGTAAGAGTAGGGGTGTTAACACTGGTATCCTGGCTAAATTCCCAATCTGGCCCTCAAACCATCACGGTCACCTAATAATCCCCAGTTTACAATTGGCTCATTCATCCCCCTCCTCTCCCCTGTAACTATTCCCCAGGTCTTTGCTGCAAATGAGAATGTGTTCCCAGTCAATTTACCTGGTAAAATAACAGAAAAATAAAACATAAGGAGCACACCATTCACAACAGTAAACCCCACACAACTGGATGAAGTGATGTCACTCAATAACAATTCCAGGTTTTAAAAAACAAGATTGAGGCTCCTAACTAACTAAGGTTTATGCGTCGGTTTAAAGGGTGTCTGGTATTGTTTTTGTTGTACATCTCACTGCATTCCTGAATGCAGACTTAATTTGACAATGCCTGCTCTCCGTATTAGCGTTCAATGAACCAACAACACGTGCTTTGGGCCAATCGATATGGGAAAACTCAGTCAACCGTGTTGGTTTACATTCACACCCCTCGGCTCTGACGTTTAGAATAGATGAATCCTGATATCAACAGGGTCACTGACCAACTTCAATTCGTTTCATTAATGATTTGTTGTGTAAGCCTCAATGGAGTGTCATTGGAAATGGATCCTCTTCATTTGAACCTGTCAATTATTCTCAAGTGTCCTTCATGTCCCCCTAACACCCGTGTTACATATTTCTAACATCATGTGACATGCATTTTTCTTTTCTTGATCAGAATAATGTTTGGCCTTTTTTTGTGTATGTTCCTATCAAATCAAATCAAAACAATCTGTATTTGTCCCATGCTTCGTAAAAAAACAGGTGTAGACTAACAGTAAAATAAAATGCTTACTTATGGGCCTTTTCCAACAATGCAGATAGCAAAATTCTTAAAAAAGTAACAATGTCATGACAATAATTCTGGTGTTCCAGCCGGGTTGTGTAATTGCTAAGTAACAATGTAAAGGGTGGAAAACAGCCCTCCCTTTCAGCCCAGCGCATGTACTTACTGTAATGAATCTCGACACATTCCCCATTCCTTTACATCTCCCTTACCAAAATGAAGAGACAGGGCCCTACACTGAATGGCTACGAGGGGAAGTCTAAATTAAATTAGATATTGTGTTGATACTATTGGACTTCCTGTCTGTACAGTATATTGTCTGCTTTCACAACATCCAGTAACACAGTGGGTCATGCTGCGATATTAGAAGATAAGGGATTTAGATCTGTAGCTGCTACAGTATGTCTATTGTTTGAATAAATATGAATTTCATCAACATTGTGATCTCTCTTTATGAAGTCCGCTTATAGGCACTGGGAGAACACGATTTATGAGGGCCATACTATGCAATGAATGTGATCTGACACCCAACCCACAAGCACAAGATGAGGCCACAAGTTCAGAATCCTAGATGTCGCAATTCCTTTGGCTCAACTGCAGTCTATAGGTTCAATGAGGCATTTGTCTTGGTGATGTAAACCAAGAAAAATGCAAATCTATTTCCTTTCAGTTTATGCAACATTTTAGACCCTCTCTTGATTTGTGTGAAAGAGAGGAGAGCACCCGCCTTTCCCCAAATACCCTGCTGTCTAATCAAGTCTGTAGACAGACAATAGGCTGCCTGACTTAACCGTTAATGGATAAAAAGTGTTAATAGACTGTAACTGCAGCCATCTCTCTCTCTCTCTCTCATCCATCCATCCATCCATGCATCCATCCCTTTCTCAATGCAACACAATTTCAATTTAAGGGCTTTACTGGCATGGGAAACATACTGTATGTAGATAATAAACAAACGTGAAATAAACAATAAAAATGTACTGTTAACATTGCACCCACAAAAGTTCCAAAAGAATAAAAACATTTCAAATGTCATATTATGTGTAAATAGTTTAAGTACAAAAGGGAAAATAAATAAACATAAATATGGGTTGTATTTACAATGGTGTTTGATCTTCACTGGTTGCCCTTTTCTTGTGGCAACAGGTCACAAATCTTGCTGCTGTGATGGCACACTGTGGTATTTCACCCAATAGATATGGGAGTTTATCAAAATTGGGTTTGTTTTCAAATTCTTTGTGGGTCTGTGTAATCTGAGGGAAATATATGTCTCTAATATGGTTATAAATTTGGCAGGAGGTTTGGAAGTGCAGCTCAGTTTCCTCCTCATTTTGTGGACAGTGTGCACATACCCTGTTTTCTCTTGAGAATCAGGTCTGCTTACGGCGGCCTTTCTCAATAGCAAGGCTATGCTCACTGAGTCTACATAGTCAAAGCTTATCTTAAATTTGGGTCAGTGGCAGTGGACTGGTATTCTCTGTCCATTGTCTGTGTTCTTTTGCCCATCTTAATATTTTATTTTTATTGGCCAGTCTGAGATATTATTTTTATTTGCAACTCTGCCTAGAAGGCCAGCACCCCGGAGTCGCCTCTTCACTGTTGACGTTGAGACTGGTGTTTTGAGGGTAGTATTAAATGAAGCACCAGTTGAGGACTTGTGAGGCGTCTGTTTCTCAAACTAGACACTCTAATATGGGGCGGCAGGTAGCCTAGTGGTTAGAGTGTTGGGCCAGGAACCGAAAGTTGCTAGATCAAATCCCCGAACTGACAAGGTATAAATCTGTCGTTCTGCCCCTGAACAAGGCAGTTAACCCACTGTTTCTAGGCCGTCTTTGTAAATAAGAATTTGTTCTTAACTGACTTGCCTAGTTAAACAAAGGTTAAATAAATACAAATATATATACTTGTCCTCTTGCTCAGTTGTGCACCGGGGCCTCCGACTCCTCTTTCTATTCTGGTTAGAGCCAGTTTGTGCTGTTCTGTGAAGGGAGTAGTTCACAGCGTTGTACAAGATTTCCATTTCTTGGCAATTTCTCACATGGAATAGCCTTAATTTCTCAGAACAAGAATAGACTGACAAGTTTCAGAAGAAAGTTCTTTGTTTCTGGCCATTTTGAGCCTGTAATCGAACCAACAAATGCTGATGCTCCAGATACTCAACTAGTCTAAAGAAGGCCAGTTTCATTGCTTCTTTAATCAGAACAACAGTTTTCAGCCATGCTAACATAATTGCAAATGGGGTTTCTAATGATCAATTAGAATTATAAAATGATAAACTTGGATTAGCTAACACAACATGCCATTGGCACACAGGAGTGATGGTTGCTGATAATGGGCCTCTGTACGCCTATTCCAATACAAATCAGCTGTTTCCTGCTACAATAGTCATTTACAACATTAACAATGTCTACACTGTATTTCTGATCAATTTGATATTTTAATGGATAATTATCTTTGCTCTTCTTTCAATAACAAGGACATTTCTAAGTGACCGCAATCTTTTGAACGGTAGTGTATGTATAATTTTTTGTGTGCTCTAGGGGAACAGTGTCTAGATGTAATTTGTATTTGTGGTCCTGGCAAATGGACCTTTTTTAGAACACCATTATTTTTGTTTTACTGAGATTTACTGTCAGGGCCCACATCTGACAGAATCTGTACAGAAGATCTAGGTGCTGCTGTAGGCCCTCCTTGGTTGGGGACAGAAGCACCATATCATCAGCAAACAGTAGATTGACTTCAGATTCTATTAGGGTGAGGATGGGTGCTGCAGACTGTTCTAGTGCCGTCGCCAATTTGTTGATATATGTTGAAGAGGGTGGGGCTTAAGCTGTATCACTGTCTCACCCCACGGAAAGAAATGTGTATGTTTTTTTTTGCCAATTTTAACCGCACACTTGTTGTTTGTGTACATGGATTTTATAATGTCTTATGTTTTTCCCTCAACACCACTTTCCATCAATTTGTTTCGCTGACCCTCATGCCAAATTGAGTCAAAGCTTTTTGGAAATCAACAAAGCATGAGAAGACTTTGCCTTTTTTTGGTTTGTTTGTTTGTCAATTAGGGTGTGCAGGATGAATACGTGGTCTGTCGTACAGTACTTTGGTAAAAAGCCAATTTGACATTTGCTCAGTACATTGTTTTCACTGAGGAAATGTACTAGTCTGCTGTTAGTGATAATGCAGAAGATTTCCCCAAGGTTGCTGTTGACACATATCCCACATATTATTGGGGTCAAATTTGTCTACTCTTTTTTGGATTGGGGTTATCAGTCCTTAGTTCCAAATATTGGGGAAGATACCAGAGATAAAGATAATGTTAAAGAGTTTAAGTATAGCCAATTGGAATTTGTGGTCTGTATATTTTATCATTTCATTGAGGATACCATCAACACAACAGGCCTTTTTCGGTTGGAGGGTTTGTATTTCTGTCCTGTAGTTCATTCAATGTAATTGGAGAAACCCCCACCACCCATTTCTCTCTCTCTCTCCCTCTCTCCCTCGCTCCCTCTGTCTCTACACCTCACCCTCTCTCTTTCTCCAACTCTCCACCCCTCTCCATCCCTCACATTCTCTCCCTCACGCTATCCCTCTCTCTCTAATCACTGCACAGTCATGGGCTAGGCATGGCAGCGGGATTGATTTTCAAGACCCTCCTCCTGACAAGGAGGACAAGGAGACCAACGGGGTGGTTTTGTGGGGGCTCACTTCTGATTAAATTCCACACAATCTTTGACTTTTCCTCTGAGGGTTCCACTCCCCCACACGTACCCGTCCACCCCCTCTTTATCCCACACAGCAGCTGGTCACAATGATTACAATAACACCCTGGGTGCTTTGTGACAAAGCCTAGATCAGACCTGGTAATGCCAGCAGTCACATGTGAGGGAGGTGAGATAGTAGCATAGCAGGGGGTGATCTCACTGTCTGGTCTCTGAGGTGTTGTTGTATTGAAGGGATGTGATACCAGGCACACTGTTGATGCTTGACTTATTAAAGGTCCTTTGACATCCAATTTATGATCTCTTTATGATTGATTAATTATTTTTTGAGTGAAAACCTTGGACATTATACTGTATGTCTGAGAAGCAGTTGATGTCAATGCCTTGCTCTCTTGCTGTGTTTTGTGGGAGAATCAGTGGTGTTATGGTACCACCTTAAATGTCCCGAACTCTTTGTCATACACCTGTAAGTCATCAGATGTGGTTGGCCCACTTCCGGTTGATCCATTTCTCCAGGTGGACATCAAATCTCACATAACACCTTGTTGCCCAAATAATTCAATAGAGAGCTCTAATGTCACTCTGGTCAAAAGTAGTGCACTATATGATACAGAATATGTTGTGAATTGAGATGCAGAATGAGAGAATAGTATCTGACACCCTTTCCCATTATATTAGATATTCAATACCAAAAGCCTCAATGTCTGTCCTGAGATGTCCTCTGTCAGAGAAGCAATCTAAGGATATCCTTGTCAAAGGAACGGCTCATTGAGTCTGAAAATCCAGTAAGATCCTTTTGCTGATTTCAGTCCAAGCATTGTTTAATAGATTTCAATTTTCATTGTTCCTCACTGACAGTCTCCCAGCAATACCCCCGCCCCCCATGCAGTCATGGCAACCCCTGGAGTGTCTGTGCCCATGGTACCCATCCCCCTCAGCTCAGAGGGAGCTGATGCCATTGTAGGACAAGCCTGGCACTGGTAGGGTTCCAGCAGGCCTGGCATGGGACACACGGGGTAGGGCATCCTATATGGTTATTTGTGTGACAGTGGAACAGAGCTTAGCGCCATGTGTTTCTGAAGATCCCTTTAGTGAGAGGGGGAATAAAGGAGCTGTAATCCTGTTGCATCTCCATAAATCCTGCAGCAATTAACATCAAAGAGGCTGGTGAAAAGGCAGATGGGATGTTTACTAAAGCCCCCAAGACAAAAATAGGTAATTAGTACCAATCTGTGATTGGCATGTCTAAATGACAAGGAAACTAGACTCTTAATAGTTTTCAAATGAGTCTGCTTGTATTCACAGTGATATAATTTGAGGATTTCACTTTTGAGATAAAACTATACTAAATATATATTCATTCACATGTCACCAAATAGCTGATTAAAACACATTGTTTTGCAATGAAGGTCTACAGTAGCCTCAACAGCACCATCTAGGGTAGCACCATGGTACAGCCAAGGGACAGCTATTTTCTGTCCTCCGTGTACATTAACTTCAATACAAAACCTAGGACGCTTATGGTTCTCACCCCTTCCATAGACTTACACAGTAATTATGACAACTTCCGGAGGACGTCTTCCAACCTATCAGAGCTCATGTTGTCCATCCAATTAAATCAGCTCGGGGCGGCAGGGTAGCCTAGTGGTTAGAGCGTCGGACTAGTAACCGGAAGGTTGTGAGTTCAAACCCCCGAGCTGACAAGGTACAAATCTGTCGTTCTGCCCCTGAACAGGCAGTTAACCCACTGTTCCCAGGCCGTCATTGAAAATAAGAATTTGTTCTTAACTGACTTGCCTGGTTAAATAAAGGTAAAATAAAAAAAATAAAAATAAAAAAATCAGAGAATGAATATAGTACTGAAAGCATAAGCTACAGCTAGCTAGTACTGCTATGCATAAAGTGTGGTGAGTTGTTGACTCAAAGAGAGAAAAAGACAATAGTTGAACAGTTTTTAAAATATGCTTTTTATTTATTTAAAATAATTATAGAGATGCAGCAAAGTGAGAGTTAGCTATATTTTGTTGTATTTTTTAAATTCACTTAGTTTACCATTAGCTTACTTAGCTAATGCAGCTAATTTAGCATACTCAACAACCTGACTAAAAAATGCCAGTTATGTTAGGTAGCTGGCTAAGGCTGTGTACACATGGATTGGATTGTGGGTTTCCTAACGTGTTAGTTATAGTTTGTTGACTATGACGTTAGCTAATATGGTGACAACGATGTAGGCTAGCGGTTAGCATTTATGTTATGAAGGTTTGGCTTGGATAGGGTTTTGCGCCTGGGCACAGACGGCTGTTGTGGACTGAAAGTCCACAAACGAAGGGAAATGGTGAAAGGAGGAGAGCGCGTAGATGTGAGAAGGAATTACACAACAAGCAAAATGATGATGCTATATGTGGCTGCTATGAAAGTGAACTGTGTGTGTGGGTGATCAAGGGTGTATTCATTCTGCCGAATATGTTGCAAAATATTTCTTAAACGGAACCAAACGGGGATGGACCTACCTGAATTTGTCCAAAATAAACTTGTTTTAGTTGCTAATCAAAAAGTTTTGCAACTGTTTGGACTAATGAATACACCCCAGATCAGCTAGACGCAGGCAAGAGTGTGCAAGGTGGTATTTAATGCGTCACTGTCTTTCACCTTGATTACTCCAATTTGTCTCTAGACCAGTGCACCTACGATATAAACTTAAATTTGTAGGCTAGGTTGTAGCAACCTCGTGATGGGTATAGGGAAAATTAGAGTATTATGTAGTAGCTTAAACCTATCGATGTTACATAGAGCTGGGAGAATGGAATATGAATGACAGTCATCCAGTTTGCTATAATACTTGTCAAACTCATTCCACCAAGGGCCGAGTTTCAGTGGATTTTCTCTCCTCCCTTGTACTTGATTGATAAATGAAGGTCACTAATTAGTAAGGAACTCCTCTTACCTGGTTGTCTAGGGCTTAATTGAAACTAAAAACCAAAAACCTGCAGACACCCGGCCCTGTGTGGAATGAGTTTGACACCTCTGCTGTAATAGAAATAAGGCCATGCTCATTAAAAAAAACAATTGTCCACACTAATCTTAAATGGCACCGACTGACACTGACATTATCATATCTTGTTAAAATGCACACCACACAAAGGCAAGTCACAAGGTACTTCTTTCAATTCAAGGCACAGATTGGATCATGCTCCCTAATGAATTCAATTTAGCATGAGATGGAAAGAATAATTTATGTGTAAAGCAATGTATATGCCAATGCCTGAGGATCACTGGGATATGGTTAGGGAAAAGGTTAACTGAACCATTAAATGATAGTGTCAAATATATATATATATATATTTTTTTTACTTCCTCTATTAAAGTAACTGCCTACTGAAAAATCACACTTTTAAAAGTTAACATACTGTTAACTCAATACACAAATAATTTTGTTGACTCGTCCCATCGTCGTATTTGTGGCCAAAGCATAAAATGGAGAAAAAACACTTTAAAAAAACCCACCTATCTCGAACAGACTGCTTGCTATCTCCTCATAGAGGATGACGTCATCCTCCTGAGGATGAGCTGGCCAATCAGAGGTTGACTTGCGTTAATATTTTTAACGACCATTATATCCCCACACCATTCTGTTTTTAGGGTACACCCCAACCATTCAAACACACAAAAACAGCTTTTTAATGTACTTAATCATTTTTAGAAGGAAAACCATTTCACTCATTGTAATTAAATTGTAATCACTCATATTTAATAGAAATCTGGAAACACTGGACAGTTACTTTAATGCTCTGATTAATGTGCATACCAGGCCAGCATGATTTGCCCATAGAAATAAAATGGATAGAAGGGGCCTCCCCATTCAAGTCAATGATGGCATAATGGATGGACTGGCAGCGTTTGCAAGTGTACCGTTCGGAGCAAAGCAGGAAGTAAAAGCAGAAAGTGTACCCAACCAATATGTGCTGTGAATTGTTGAAAAAACAAACATTCAATTTCACATCAGTTATCATAATTTGAATTAGCATTCTACATTACCATGGGAAATTATTGCATCACAATACCAGGCAGCCATAGCGAGTGTACCCATGAGTTGACCCTTCGCTAAGCCCCACCCCTTTAGTTACTGTTGCAACCTTCGACAACATTTTCCCAGGAAGCCAATTCCCCATTCTAACTAGTGGAGAAAACCCTTCACAATTATTTCAAAATGTGCATCTAATACACAATTAAACTAAACACAGACTACCCCTTGCTAATCAGGGTATGTTATGGTGAACTGTCATTACAATTGCTTCACGGGAACCTGGTAAAATTATGTAGTGTAGATAGCCACTGAATGTCACTGTCAGCACCAGTGGCGAATTTAGCATGTAAATCTTGGTGGGGCAAAAAAAAAACTACACAACATAACACTAAACAATACAATAATTGCACTATAAGGGTGACACAAACTGTTAGGGCCTACATAAAGCTGTCCCAACAACAGTCCCAACACCTTACTACTGCTACACCTCGCTATCTGCGGAGCCTTGTGTGGCAGCGAACCAGTTCATTCAGCCTCATTTACTGCCTTTTTAAAAAAACATAGCTGATACGGCTGACATTAAACAAATGTGGTTTCTACTGACAATTGAGATGCACAAACTATGGAATAAGGGAGTGGATAAGAAATCCGTAAATTAGATTACAACATTAATGGATGAGCTAGGACGGACGTTGTATATATAACTATTTGTTCAGCACTTTTGAAATATGCAGCAACAGAATTCAGAACATGGGTCTTTCTAAAGGTATTCTCCCTGGAAACCAAGTCAGAACCGTAGGATAAATAAAGGGGGCATATAAGCAGACAATGAAAGCTCTTACAATATTTGATGATGACATTTCTCTAAAACAGGCTATAAGCTATATGTGCACCACCAAGTTTGAACAGTAGGCTAAATTATGTGGGGAAAAGGGACCAAATGATTAGGGTGAGGCACATGGGCTACTAACAGCTTACTACACAACACACACGTAGTATTGCTTTCTTAGCTACAGTATATATATCTCTCTGGCATATTACATCATTTATGCAGTAGCATACAAGACATTTTTGGAAACACCTTGTTGTGCTTTGCTCACTTGAACAGGAAGGTGGCGTGACGGTCCTTCGTGGACAAACTTTGTCTTCAAAGTCTGGCATTATCTGGATGGTGCTTTCAAGACAACTGGGAACAAGGTCGAATCATGATGACATCAGGGATCTTCAGGTCGGAGCTCTAGAAAGAGGCCCAAGTTCCCGACTTGCAAAGTTGAGTTGAATGACCGTTCAAAACGTATTTTCCCAGTCAGTTTTTTCCAAGGTCTCAGAAGTCCAAGATTTCCCAGTTCTGAGTTTTGTTGTTTTGAGCATGGCAGAAGTCATGCTGGATTGACAGCATGGCCGATGTTGAATGTTTTTCTCTCCAATTTTGTGGTATCCAATTGTTACTATCTTGTCTCATCGCTACAACTCCCATACTGGCTTGGGAGAGACAAAGGTCACAAGCCATGCGTCCTCCGAAACACAACCCAACCCAACCCAACCAAGCCGCACTGCTTCTTTAACACAGCACGCAGCACCCAGCTGCATGGAGGAAACACCATGCACCTGGCGACCTGGTTAGCGTGCACTGCGCCCGGCTCGCCACAGGAGTTGCATGCGGCGCATGCGACGCTAGGCCAATTGTGGAGGTCTCTGGTGGCACAGCTAGCACTGTGATACAGCACCTTAGACCACTGCGCCACCTGGGAGGCCCTTGTTTGTCCTTTTTAAGCTTGGAAAAGAGACCCTTAAACCCAGACTTGGACCAAACACCCATTCACCTGAATAGCAGGCTAGTGATTGCTTTGCAATGCTTGCAGTTAGCCACTGATTCATTCCGAACCACTCATTGTTAAATGTGCAAATTTCCAACTTGTTGTGTAATGTTTATGTCTAATGGTCGATGAGCACAGACACGTTTTATCTATAATTAATATTCATTATTAATTTTCATATGACAAGGATTGTCGACTTGATTCATGATGAGGACTGCTTGTCTAGCTAAGATTTTAAAAGGGAAAGGGGATACCTAGTCAGTACAAGTACAACTGAAATGTGTCTTCGCATTTAACCAAACCCCTCTGAATCAGAGAGGTGCAGGGGGCTGCCTTAATCAACATCCACAGTGCCCCCGGGAACAGTGGGTTAACTGCCTTGCTCAGGGGCAGAACGACAGAGTTTTACCTTCTCAGCTCAGGGATTTGATCCAGCAACCTTTTGGTTAATGGTCCAGCACTCTAACCAATCCAATCAAAGCTACTGTAGATATAACATGATTTGATGTCATTTTATGTGTTGCAAATGACCTTGAGCCTTCATGGATGGGAACTTCTAATATAACTCTATGGCAGCACCCAAGGGGCTTGAATTTTCTAGCTCTACCTGTAGAGCTCACTGCAGTGACGTAGTGTCCCGGGAGTGACAGAACACTGAGAACACGGCGCAACTAAAAAACATGACCAACCCTTACGCTTCGTGTTTTCCAACGGCTGCCTCACCACCACAGAAAGCACTGAGCTAGGCTGAAACACCTGCATTTTAGAGCTGCCTTAATCAAGAAAGCAAAAAAGAGTCCAAGTTTGTATGCGGCTTTATTAACTCAATTATTTATATATATATATATATACATTGTTTGCAAACTGATATGTGACACGTATTAATGCCAAGATAACATGCAAAACAGGCAACACATTATTTTTTATTTTTTTAGCTAAACAGGTGGGGCTCAAAACAGATGGGTCTCTGCCCTACCCGAGGGTCGCTATTGGTCAGCATGCAGTCAAAGCTATAACCACTTTTAGAGCTAACTAGTGCTCTCCAATCGTATGCTGATGTCAACAGCAGATGGGAGTTGTAATCATAACATTGCTAACACACATTTTGAGAAAACAAGTTATTTTAAGTGGTTAGTGAGACTGAGCTAGCAAACAATAACAAAAGTATAATTTCATATTAGAAAAATATTCCATCAACAGGCTGCATTTCAGGAGTCACAGTAGCAAGTACTCCTGGTTCAGTGTTCAATTATTTAGCCATTTAAACATGTATTTAAAAAAAAAAAAAAAGGAATTTACCAAAGGCCTCGCTGGCTTTCATGCGATGTAAACGTGAGCTTGACCGAGGTGTCGGACTCGATCCATTGGAGCGCTGCGATTGGTTGCCCAACATTATGAAGCGGGGCATAGCGAAGGCTCAGGGTTAGAGGTTCAAAGGCCGTTCTATTCATTCTATTTCTATGTATCTAACTGTGCCTTGCGTTCATAAAAAAAGAGGTGTATCTTTTAAGAGAAAATGGAACACATCATATGCAATGGTAGGGGTGCACAGATCGACTGAGAATAAAACATACTCTCGAATCTCAAACACAATCATGTATCGTTAACAATCCATAGATATTAACACGAAATAATGTAGGAATAAGAGTTAATCACTCTTAGATGATTTATATGCAAGATAACTCGGAATATTGTCCTAGCACCCCCCCCCCCCCCCCTTCCATGGCGCAGGGATACAGACTGTACAGTCGCTTGTAGATTGCATTGAATGAGCTTGTTTGGCGTTTCCCTTGAAGCTTTGAGGCCATCCCCACACATTCCGTCTAACGGAAAGATACCGCAGCATCTTTTGTTTTCCTCCGCTGGGTATCAAGGTAAGTGTTTTACCTATGGTTTACCTGCTACGATTATATCTTCCGCACTGACTGACGTGGACATACATTCTTATGTCCAGTCGTTATTTTTCCAGAATTATCCACCAACGTAGGCTATACATCAACATGGCTGTTTGACTGATGTCGGGCTAGTCACTTACATTTTTACGACAAAAATATGATAAGGTCAGTCTGAGTGAAAATGTTAAAGTGTCCGACGTCGTGTTTCAAGAGCCATGCAATCACGAGCCAACGTTCGTACGTAGCCTACTCGGGTTGTTTTTAGGCTCACATTGCACCATACAGGTGGCTGTCATTTAGCTAAACTGGTGATCGAACGTTGCATCTTTGCGTTGTGCATCAGCCTGAAGCAGCAGGTCACAATGAAACGATGCTCCTAAACCTCAATGTCGTTCTTTGAGGTTTTAACATTTTTCATGATGGTGATTCGAGCGCTGGGGGGATTGCAGAGTCAGCATCGTTATTGTATGGGGTTATGAGCTGTGACATAATTCGAGTAATTGCCCACTAGCAAGCAAGAACACTTGGACTTGCCAGTCCACTGGGAACATGGCAATGTTATGGCTCCTCTGAGATATCTGTTTTGTCTGTGTTTTTAGGCTGAGACACTGTCATAAGATAAGTGGGAAATTAAGAGCAAGTGTAAGTTTGCATTGATCATTATTCAATGTAATATATTAGCATCAGGGCTGTAGCATGGAATGCATATAGTAACGAGTAAATATAGGCTACCGTGTTCACTTGTTCTGTTTGACATGTCATATCCGTTAGTTCACCTGTCTGTATACCCACTCCTCACACTTCACAATGAATAGCTGCTGGGACCCTTAAACTCTGTCTGAATCATTTGATCTAGAGAGCCTGGTACACAGCTACACACAACAGGTTTATGAATATTGAGATTGGAGTGTGTGTCTGTGTCCGTGTGTTCGTTGGGAGGTTGGAGTGGTAAAATGATTTGGGTAAGTGTCAGTGTGACTAGATTGTCATGACAAAACGAGTGAAAGGCATTAGGCTTGGATGACTTTAGCAGGAGCCCTTTATTTGAATGTTCCATCATACTGCCTGCATAAGTCATAAACATGACTTAGCTTGACAGAATAAGTAGCCTAATGACAGTATGTGAAGCATGATGCACTCATAATAGGTTTATAACAGAGACCAGCGAAGAGAAGCAAGTGGTCATAAACAGATGCATTTGGCCCAGGCCTTATCATTTTTAAGCTGGACACTGTTGTGATGCATATTGCATAACATCAATAGCTAACCATTTAGGCTAAAACCCTGACTGTGTGTGTAGTTTACCAACTCGAAGCAACACATTATGACAACGTCAACACATTCCATCCCTGATGTGTAATAAACCAATTTGAATTCCCCTGTTGATCACATTAAGATTAAACACTTCCCAGTCTCTCACCGATAAACTCTTCCCCTTTTTGGCTTGACCAAACACACACCCAGGCTGGCACAGTCAAGACAACAACAGCTGTTGATTCTAGTGTTTCTCACAAAAACGTGTTAGCTGTGAGGAATGCTGAACAGTGAAGAATACGGTTTGTTACGGGCATGACTGGCACGGACACCATGCCTTTGTTTGAGACAGAGAGAGAAAAGACTGCAGTGTTGTGTTCTGGGTCCAAAACTATATCTCTAACATATGGCCTCGAGATCAATGCCAGGTCAATGATGTTCGGGGTCACAGTGGTTAGATTATATTTATCCCACTATTCCCACAACAATGGATATGAAGTTGAGAGCAGAGGTCGACCGATTTAATTAGGGCCGATTACATTGCATTCCATGAGGAAACTGCGTGGCAGGCTGACCACCTGTTACGCGAGTGCAGCGAGGAGCCAAGGTAAGTTGCTAGCTAGCATTAAACTTATCGTATAAAAAACAATCAATCTAAACATAATCACTAGTTAACTACACATGGTTGATGATATTACTAGGTTAACTATCTTGTCCTGCGTTGCATATAATCAATGCGGTGCCTGTTAATTTATCATCGAATCACAGCCTACTTCGCCAAATGGGTGATTTAACAAAAGCACAATCGTTGCACGAATGTACCTAACTATAAACATCAATGCTTTTCTTAAAATCAATACACAGAAGTATATATTTTTTAAACCTGCATATTTGGTTAAAATAAATTCATGTTAGCAGGCAATATTAACTTGGGAAATTATGTCACTTCTCTTGCGTTCATTGCACGTAGAGTCAGGGTATATGCAACAGTTTGGGCCGCCTGGCTCGTTGCAAACTAATTTGCCAGAATTTTACATAATTATGACATAACATTGAAGGTTGTGCAATATAACAGCAATATTTAGACTTAGGGTTGCCACCCGTTCGATAAAATACGGAATGGTTCCGAATTTCACTGAAAGAATAAACGTTTTTGACACTATTAATGACCAAAGGCTCGTATTTCTGTGTTTATTATATTATAGTTAAATCTATGATTTGATAATAGATAGAGCAGTCTGACTGAGCGGTGGTAGGCAGCAGCAGGCTCGTAAAGCATTCATTCAAACTTTACTCCGTTTGCCAGCAGCTCTTAGCAATGCTAACGTGCTGTTTATGACTTCAAGCCTATCAACTCCTGAGATTAGGCTGGCAATACTAAAGTGCCTATTAGAACATCCAATAGTTAAAGGTATATTAAATACAAATGGTATAGAGAGAAATAGTGGATGCGTCATAATTCCTATAATAATTACAACCTAAAACTTCTTAACTGGGACTATTGAAGAACTGGGAATATTGAACCACCAGCTTTCATATGTTCTGAGCAAGGAACTTAAACATTAGCTTTTTTACATGGCACATATTGCACTTTTACTTTCTTTTCCAACACTGTGTTTTTGCATTATTTAAACCAAATTGAGCAAGTTTCATTATTCATTATTATTTATTTGAGACTAAATAGATTTCATTTATGTATTATATTAAGTTAAAATAAGTGTTCGTTCAGTATTGTTGTAATTTTCATTATTACAAATATATTTTTTTTAAATCAAAATTGGCCGATTTAATTGGAATCATTTTTTTGGTCCTCCAATCGGTATTGGCATTAAAATCATACTCGGTCGACCTCTAGTTGGGAGTAGTAGGCTACTCTGTGCTGTGCTATAATACACTACATGTTTGTTGCCCCCCCTGCAAAAGGATATAATTTAGGCTAGCCTACACTCTTTGCAATGGCCAGCAGCGAGTGCCAATGTCAAGATGAAAACACAATGTGCATGCTAACACAAATAATGTGCTTGCTGCCTCTCCATCCCATAAAAATGATTCAACATGACCACCATAATATAGCCTACAAATTTGCTTGCGCAGAAAAAAAATCAATAGGTCACTTGAAATATGTTCCGAAGCCTACATTTAGCTTAACTATTTGCCTAAATACTCAACCCCATATTAGCCTGCCTATAGTGAAAGACCAGTAGGCTAAATCTCTGTCATATGCGGTACTAGCTCAGGGATCAGGGGATGGTGGAGCCCTGGCTTTCTGAGGAATGCCATGAGGGTCAAAGCAGAGAGGCTCAGTAGAAATGGATGCTGTGAAGCGGGAACAGTTGAGTACACAGTCAGTCAGACAGACAGAACATGAACAGAACAGTAGTCAGTATGCAGCTCTGCCTGAGAGAGCGCCAAGGGACAGGGAGGGAAAGAGGACGTGGGGATGCTCTGTGGCTGAGGTAGAGATACTTTTTGTTATGAATACTGACTAGGCTGTGCCCCCCCCCCCCCCCGAGTCATTCTTTTGAGTGGTCGAAATGTTTAAACTCATAGGCTATTTTTCCATATATAGACACACCCTATGTGTTTTTATAAAACCAACTACTGTATATGTAAGCCACTGAGCTTGTCTGATGCTTTAAGCACACTGTGATTAAATAATTAAGACACACAAATGACTCAAGGGAGCCAGAGATCAAGATCACCTAACTAAACAAACCAAAAAATTGTTCCCGAACCACCACCTGCTACTGGCCTTCGCAGATTCTGCCATTACTCTCCCAAAGTTGCCGGTAATAGGCTAAACCAGGGATCGGCAACCTTTTCCATTTGGAGTGCCAATTTATCTTACCATTTCTACCGATCTGTGTGCCAGTTATGATTTTCTTATGCACATTTTCGTAGAACATTTATTATATAATAAAGTCTTGATCTCAATCATTGTCGTGGTTAATAACAATTATATCTAAATGAAAATGCTACAAATCTAAAAGCAACTTCAATTGCCATTGCCAACTATGTAAAAATAAGATCCCCATGAAATGGACAAAAATTAATGGCATCTTATTGGCATTGGGCGAACCAAGTACACAATCGCAAATACCACTCAAATGGACGGCAGTTCATCAAAAACATATTGCAAGTGGAACATGGCAAATACCAAGTGTCATACTCCAAAAATCCATAAGGTGGCAAGCCCGCTCCACCTTCCATTTGCCATATATGATCATAGGAAGTCGGCTTCCGAACCCAAAAGTCAGTGAACCATGTCCAAATGGCATATATACTATTGAAAGTACCAAATCAGGATGTTATGTCCATTTGCCATATATGATCATAGGAAGTCCGTTTCCGAACCCAAAAATCAGTGAACCATGTCCAAATGGCATATATAATGACCAAATTATATATATCACTATGATGAGCCCTGAATCAACCTAAAAGGTCTATTTGTCATGTTTGATCATAGGAAGCAAGAATTTCTCATTGATGTTGATTCAGCATGTCCATTTCCTAATGGGAAGTCATTATGGATTTACATTGGCAATGGACACTGTCAACTTACAGAAGAGCATGTTCACACTGACAATATAGCATATGTGTAATGGACACTGTCCAATCGCTCGTTGGTGTTGATTTCAGCCTGTCCATTTGGTGATGTTAAATCCCTCATTAAATACATTGGAAATGTACAATTTTACACTGTCCGTTTGCAATGTCTTACAATGGGCATTTACCATGACGACTTGGACATGCTCTAATATACTGCAGAAATGCCCAATTGACTGGCTCGTTGAACTCGGGATGGCCGAGCAGTGATAGTGGTTCCTCTCCATTGCTTGTTGATGTTGATTTCAACTTGTCCATTTGGTGATGGTAAATCCCTCATAAAATATATTGGAAATGTACACTGTCCATTTGCAATATAAAATGTACAATGCCAATATATTATACTGCCATCAGGCCAGCCATCAGTCAATAAGATATCATACTGACACCAAACTTATACATACTGACACCAAACTCACTTTGTCCAACTCTTTTAGAAGCAAACTATCACATATTTCAGAGTCGGCCCACAATTCATAGCGCATTCTGTTAAAACCATAAAAAAACATAAAAAAACAGGTTCATTCGAGCTGTGAATCCAGGGTCCAGTTCTGACATTATGTGTATGCCTAGCTGAGGCGACCCCGAATCCCGAATTTTGTCTCGATAGGTCATTCGTAGACCGACCAGCAACCTTAATTTAGTGCTGAAAATTCACATTTTCCAGGCGTTGCTACGGGGTCCCTGAAAGAGCTATTGGACAGAAACTTTAGGGTCCGTCTCTTGTGATTCTGGGACTTCTCATCATTTTCGCGACGTTAACAAGGAATGGAAGTTATTGCAAATGGACAAGGCTGTTTCTCAGCCTGAGAACCTTCTAGAGCCACAAAACTCACCGTGCACTACCGAATGAAGTTATGAAGTTTCAGAGCTCTAGGTCTGACGGTTCTGTGATGGTTCGTACGCAGGTAACTATTGCAGGCTCTGTGTGTCCGTAAGCCCCACAGTGTCACTCCACATTGACTGTGTGTGTGTGTATACAGAAATCACGTAGAGCTCCGAAACCTGCCGTAACTTGATCTATAACTTTTAAAAAACGATTTTGTTTAACCATCATCAAACGGACTTTAGATAAATGGCTGATTCTATTTTTCCTTACACTGTAGGTTTATGTACTTTGACGTGAAGCTGTCAAATTAGCACTGTATTACCGTTTTCAACCTTTAATCCCAGAAAATGGGCATTAACTCAAAGAGCATTGAGGCCTCAACGACATCTTGTTTCTGGGCTAAAAGTACATTTGGCTAAACCTGTGCTCACCGAATTTCGTCTTCGAAGTCTTTTCAGTTTACGAGAAACTGCCATGTCCATTTGGTGATGTTTTGTCCATTTGCAATATACAGCCAGTTGCCACCTGGTGGAATTTTCCAGTACAGCAGAAAAATGTCTCAAAATTGTACAAAAATATAACGCGGAAACCAAATGTCCTAGAGTCTTCATTTGATGACTTCCAGGAAGACCGGGCCCTGGGGGACGACCGAGAGGCGGTTGGTTGATTTAAAAAACACCCACGGACGTCTAGTAAGGGACCGTACATTTGTAATATGGAGATCCTCATCAAACATACGGGAAATGCCACTTGCATCACTTAATGTATAAACTTGAAACTTCAACTTGGTCCAGCCGTAAGCTAACAAACTTGCAACATTGTATAAAATATTCTAGACCCTCAAGAGTTTCCCCTGCCAGTGAGCTCTGGACAGACACAGCTGTAGGCTATTTGCGCACGGGATAAGAAGTAATCAGGTAGGCCTATTTTATGACATTTCCACCGGATCAGAGCATGGATCAGAGCATGACGGGCTATCGAAAGGGAGCGAGCTGGAAAGATTTTTCAAATAGGCTACATTGAGGGAACTATTGTCATTCTCAATGGATGTAAAAACAGACTTTGTTTACTTGCTGTTTGAGGTGAAGAAAAAGTTACTTTGAGAATCTCCACAGCTCATTAGTGGTGGTGAGTTAAGACAGAAATACTGTCAGATCCCCAAATGGGCACATTTATACGCCTACATGTGCACTCAAGCCAGGTAGCCTAGGCCTACTTCTATGCGTAGTCAGGTGTGCGTCCTTAGTCAACATTGACAGGAGCGCTCCAAACAAAACACAATGAATGACCTCGTAAATGGAATGAAATAAACCAAAACGTGTTTCTCACAAGTGTAGCCTAGTATGTGTTCTCTGCATACAACATGTCCACTCCAAAATGGAGAACAGTAAAATAATAGTAATATATTGAATGCATTAACAGAAATGACGGTATCCAAACAAACATTGTAGATTAGAAATTATGTGAATTAACGGTAAATGTACTATTGGTATGCCATCCCTGCGGCTTCCACAATGGATTAGTCCACTGAGACATGCATCAATCAAGACATGTCCCATACGTGTTTTGGGAATTTTCTGCAATTCTACACATTTTGCCACGGGGCAAAGGGAAATCTGCAGTTTTATAGCTGATCTCATGCTATTGTACACATTTTGCCATGAGGAAGTTTATCATTTTTAAAGCTAAAATATAAATGTATTTCCATGACAGAATTAAAAAGCTATTTTGGACTGACCAATGTATATAGTTTCAAAAAGTTACATATCAGGAAATTTCGATTAGAAATCTTTTGGATATCAGAGCAACCTTGATGGAATCTTATTTGAGTCAGAAAGGATGTTCATATGATAAGGAAGATATGCAAAACCTTGCGGAGAGCCTATCCAACTGACAATCCCTTAGAAAAAAAATACACTTTTTTAACTTCTGGGACTTAAAACAAACTGATGTTGGCACAAGATGGAGGGAATGTTAGAACATAACTAACAAAATTACAGTTAAAGAAAATGTACGCTTGCTTAATGCAGTATAAACTAATGTATAGAATGTATTATACGAGAGACAAAATTCACAAATTCTACAGCACAACGGCATAGTCATGTCTTCAGTGTTAAACTAATAATGACTCAATAATCCATGCTTTCTGGGAATACTATAAAGCCCAAAAGTTATGGGCGGAGCTGAAAGTTGTCAGATGTATTACAATATAAACATCTTTTTAATTTGTCTGATTGCATATTTCAAGACATGGCATTATGGAGGTGTAGTGAGAAACCCAATGGGCTGGACGATTCTCTTCTCATCTTGAAAAACGTCTGCTAAAAACGTGGACATCAATCAATCCGCAATCATTAACACAATGGAAAAATCCAAAGATGTATTATTGAAACATCATGGGTGACCTAGAAAAACCAAATTGGTACAATTTAAGGCTATGTGGCAAACACTAATGCAGGCACTAGGGATGGGGGTGTGAGCATGCAGGTCTGGGCAGATGAGATGTAGTCATTGTTCGTATAAGTTTGTATATGGAGTTTAAAAAACAATGGAGGGAAAGAAGAATATTATAAAAACTATCAAATAAAGCTAAAATATGGGTTTATTGACTGTGATAAAGGCACAGGATTATGAGCTGTACTGTTTGCTAAATGATCAAGTGAAGTATGCAGTGGCATATAGCCATAGAAGCACAGTGACATGCCTCAATGCGGTCATATTCATTGTTTATTAGGGGGGGGGGGCATTCAGTTATTTTGGGCCTCCCATAACATGAGTGAATTAAATTTCATTTAATCAGAATGTCATTCCAGTACACTGCTTGCTATGGATTCTATCGGATAGTGTTTGCATGTTTTGGTAAAGAGACAAATAATGTCAAGTGTTCCAAACGGGGACAAGTAGAGCGCATGCGAAAGATGAATTGGTCACACAGTGTGAAAATATATCTTGATAGTGATGAGTGGGTCGTCATCCTCCAGGCCTGACCTTGTGCCTGCAGCGATGGGATCTAGGGCTGCAAGATATATTGAATTAATTAGATTAATTCAAATGTATGTTTTTTTGCGCAATATTCCAAATACCTATATTGCAAGGTACCTATATCGTATTTTATTTTTTTAATGAGCATTTATGTCCGCTTGTTCCCATGTTATCTTTTTGGTCTCATCGTCTTTGCTCCTTCTGTGCTGTGTTCACCTTCCCATTTACACCAGAGATCTGTATATAATGACAAGATGCTCATCTCTCCGCCCTAACAATGGGAGTCGTTGTCCCAAAGGCGGCAAGGCAGGCGACAAGGTAGGTCCAAAATAAGCCCATAAAAATGCATTGGGCTTATTTTGGACAGATTTTGGCGAGAGTGAAACCTTACCTCACCTCTTCCTCTGTTTACACACAGACATCAAGCCCCTCCCCCTTACACTCGCACAACAAAGATGAGAGATCACTTCTTCCTCTCTGACAAGCGGTCTCAACTCACTGTTTGCATTTGAGAATTGGTCCAACAGAATGGGTCATACGGACACCAACACATTGAGACGTTATTTTACTGTAACAGAGGAGACGTTAACTTTTCTAACCATACCCTCAACTCCTCAAATTGAGCTCATAGTAGACACTAATAAAACAGGAGTATCAATGAACATTGATTCTGGAAAATGAATTCTCAGTTTGTCGCGCACAGCATTGGGGTAGCACGTACCACTTGTAGCATTTTAGCCAAAGACTGTTATACAAGCTGCCTAGTCAGTTTTTTATGCTTATTGCATATTTATAAAACACAAAGGATTTGGCAACTTATTCTGAGAAAGAAGGTAGGCCATTTGATTTCAACATCTGAACAAAGTGGACAAGCTAGCCTGCTGTTCAAACAGTTGAAGGACAGAAGGGTGTGTTCATAACAATTCAACTGTTCTGCCTTGTTAACTAGCAAATAGATCGAAGTTGGCTAAACTTTAAATATAAAGATTAACTGGCTACGTCCTAGCAGGTGGGCTTGTGCTTGAGAGATTGTTTGAGACCTGTGGTCATTTTCTATAATGCCTGCTACAAGATGTGAATGGTTGCATGGTTCTGGTTACATTTGTAACACAAAGGGCATTTACATAGGCAGAGTTTTGGTTGTGGAAGGCTTCTATTTAGCCAAGGTATAATTTGAAGAAGCCCTGAATTCATTAGATTATTGTTGACTGTTTGAAATGCAGTGTATTTGACCTTTAATTGTACAACAAAGCTTATTTAGAGATAACATAAAATCTAGATATACAGTCGTGGTCAAAAGTTTTGAGAATGACACAAATATTAATTTTCACAAAGTTTGCTGCTTCAGTGTCTTTAGATATTTTTTGTCATTTGTTACTATGGAATACTGAATTATAATTACAAGCATTTCACAAGTGTCAAAGGCTTTTATTGACAATTACATGAAGTTGATGCAGAGAGTCAATATTTGCAGTTGTTGACCCTTCTTTTTCAAGACCTCTGAAATCCGCCCTGGCATGCTGTCAATTAACTCTGGACCACATCCTGACTGATGGCAGCCCATTCTTGCATAATCAATGCTTGGAGTTTGTCAGAATTTGTGGGTTTTTGTTTGTCCACCCGCCTCTTGAGGATTGACCACACGTTCTCATTGGGATTAAGGTCTGGGGAGTTTCTTGGCCATGGACCCAAAATATTGATGTTTTGTTCCCCGGGCCACTTAGTTATCACTTTTGCCTTATGGTAAGGTGCTCCATCATGCTGGAAAAGGCATTGTTCGTCACCAAACTGTTCCTGGATGGTTGGGAAAAGATGCTCCCGGAG
Organism: Oncorhynchus clarkii lewisi; assembly: GCF_045791955.1. Classification (NCBI taxonomy): domain Eukaryota; kingdom Metazoa; phylum Chordata; class Actinopteri; order Salmoniformes; family Salmonidae; genus Oncorhynchus; species Oncorhynchus clarkii. Next base: position 14,788,059 of record NC_092174.1, on the reverse strand, counting down.
GATGTGTTGGTACCATTCTTTTATTCATGGCTGTGTTCTTAGGCAAAATTGAGTGAGCCCACTCCCTTGGCTGAGAAGCAACCCCACACATGAATGGTCTCAGGTCTAAGTGTATGTAAACTTGAACTGTATATTGTGAATCACCCATAAGTTTGAAAAAATCAAGATATTATTTTTTGTTCATATAACCCAGCCCTAGATGGTAGGTTAGCCAGGGCGAGTTTCTTTCTCAAACATGGATACATCTCCCTGCTTTGTCTTCATTCCAGCGATATGCGAAGCGGAGGTGAGTCTGATTCACACGATGAAGTGGGATTTTGATGACATTTAGTTTGCTTGAAGCGATCTTTAGAAGTGAAGCTCTCAGCTGCTGCAAATGCCTGACCTGGAACAATCTGCAAATCACACGAGAATCTTTACATCATATTACTCTGAGAATCAGCAGACTACTAAGAGTATGAGTATTATGTAAAAGACCAGCATTCCAACGAGGGGCTGAGTGGACCTGTGTTCATCAACCTTTTCTGTGCCAGGGACTGGCCTTGTACCTGAGATTAAAACTAGTTCTTGAGAGCTGATGAAATAGTGTCATCTCCCTATCTGATAGAGCAGGAAGCTACATCACAAGGACCGGCGTTGGTCAACGGACCAGAGGGTTGAGAACTTTTGTAAGCCTACTTTCCCACCTTTTTTTTTAAACATTTTTTTCCTCCAAAGTTCATGTTCTTCCCCAGGAGAGAGGGGCAGGTCTTTTGGGATGTTGATGTTTTATGTTCAACATTCTGTTTTATTGCTTGGCGTCCTGCTGAGTAGTAAGATCTGCACCAGCTGTGAAAGGTTGCGTTTCTGCTGTTTTTTTGTTGTTGAAAGAGACAGCCTGAACAGAGACATGAACAGAGACAGCCAGGCCTTGTATCTAGGGCTGGGAATTGCCAGGGACCTCGCAAAACGATATTAGCACAATATTTAGGTGCCCATACGATATCTATTACGATTCTCACCATTCTGTATGTATTGCGATTCGATATTGCGATTTGATGTTCCAAACATATTGCTCACTATATGTCTGCTGCAGAGGGACCAGAGAGCACGAGAAAATGAGTTTTGATCAGTCATGGGGAAAAAAACGCTGAAAACCTGTTGGCTCACTATTCAAAAAGAAGATGGAGGATAAGCTATAGGATGAAAAATACCAGAGTTTTGTCTCAGGTACAGCCAATTAGCGCCAGCTAACGCTACCTAGCAAAATACAATATTATAATAATTGACATGGAGTCAAAGTATCTATGTCATTCAAAATAATATTGCGATATGTAAAAATCGGTATTTCTCTCCATTACTACTTGTATCCCCCATGGTAGGCCCCCCTCATCCTGCTTGTCTGATGTAAAATTGGGTGCATCTTAATGGTCTATAAGAAGCTTCCTTTCCCCCTCACTCTCCTCTTCATCTGCACTAATCTGAAAAGATAAGGTAGGTGAATCATGAAAGGAAGATGCTGGATGCCTACTGGAAATTATATTTCACCAGTCCAGAGCTTTCAGATCAGGACCAAAGACCATAGTAGCCATCTGAAGTTTAGACTTGCCTGTGGTGATTTTGGTTATTATATTGTAGCATAATCACTTGCCACTCAATAAGGTTTAGGCCTAACAGATTATGCCTTTGTCTATATGAAATAGCAGAGGGAAATCTATGATGTACATGGTGGTCCATTCCATCTACTACTGATCTCAAGAGACGCAAAGCAGCTTATGGTGACTGGTACAGAGGTTAGTCTGGGGTCCTTGGAATACATATCACACATCAAAAAGCTAGTGGATTGCCATGTTCGACAGCACCTGTACCACATTTCCTCTTTTCTATAATGCAGGCAGGTCCTTTCTCTGCCCCAGGGCTGGAGGTTGCCAGTGACATGCTGAGAGACCAAGTCAGTCGTGACTAATCAGACATGATGTGGTGGTCAGCGAGACGCCCCACGTTTTGATGAGGACATTTGTTAAGACTTAATTATTTGGGCCTTACTTGTTGAGTGTGCAGCTGGCTATGTTTGTGTCATGGACATTTGGAGTCAAGGTGTGGTTGCCACTGGCAGTGGCATCAAATAGTCAAGGTTCCTGGAAATGTGCACAAATTACAGTCATAGCAGCATCTCTTAGAGCAGTTGTGTTTAGTCAGTGTATCTACAGTGGGGGTAAATCCTGCTAACCAAAAAAACCTCTGTTTCTGTACTCAAACAATAGTGCACTCTTGTACACGAGTAGGCCTACATGGTACAGTGGCTGAGGTATGTTAGTTTGCAGTCTGAGGATCAGTAGATAAGAGACTGGGTCAGACAGCGTTCACTAGGACAGCTCCACTGATATGAGCCATGAGGGAGCAGACAAACGGGGAGAGAGGGTAGGGTAAAGAGCGAGGGAGAAGGGTGTGTGTAATAAAGCACGTCAGCTTTCAGCTGGACCCCCACTTCTCACCAATGGATTTAAAGTAGCAGTGGAGTTTTACTGAGACTGGTATAAAGCTGGCACTCGGAAGGGAGAAGGGTGGAGGAGGAGAGAAATAACAGTCCAAACACTTTGGGGAGGGGGCATTCACTGTAGACGGTGGGGACCTTGAAGGTTGACCAGAATCCTCTCTGACTATACTAATTACAATGGGCCTGGTGTGATGGCGGCTATCTGGCGGATGCTCAATGCATTAAAACAAGCTGTGATAAAAACCTTGCAGCTGCTGCTGTTGTTCGGGAATGTTCTCTGCTGGTTGTAAGTTAGGATGGTGACTTATCTCAGACCTGAGTAAATGTACTGTTTACAGTGCATGATAATGGCTAGGTTGAATAGTACCACAGTTATAGTTAGTGTGGCTGTCATCTCAGCTAGCCTGATTTATGTTTGAGTTAGCTGGGCTACTTCTGAGATTGCGATGGAGATAACATGTATTTTGGATCATTTGAATGCTCTGGCAGGTTAAGCGACGTGATAATGTGGCCGTGTGCTGTCAAGTTAGGGTTGTAGTATTGCGGCTATTGGTTGTGATGGCGTAGCTTATGTCTGTGTCATGTTGTGTATGTCGTATCATATCGGAGATGATAAACCATGTGGTTCGAGCCCAGAATGCTGTTTGTTTTTTTTGTTTTTTCTTCTGAAAGATGTGGTATATCAGACCGTATACCCAAACAAAGGACTTTTCACTGCTACGCGTTGTCGTGTCTAAGAACGACCCTTAGCTGTGGTATATTGGCCATATACCACACCTCCTCTGGCCTTATTGCGTAATTATAGTGTGGCCGTTTCAGTTCTGATAATGTTTCTGTTGTGTTAGTGTGTAGTCTACTAAGTCACGTTTATAGGCTCGTTTGTGATAGTGGGGCGGTCGTTTCGTCTCTCGGGTTTTGATAGTGTGGCACTAGTCTCATGTTTCCCCTGCTCATGTGAATCCTCTGGAGGCGGAGGATTCGCATGAAACCCATCTGTCTGATTCCTGACACATCAATGGAGAGGAGCCGCAGCTGCGTCGTGGACCCAGCAGGCATTTTCCACACTGGGTGAACATGTCTGTTTGTTCTGTCTTTTGCCTCCAGTCAACGGTTGCCCTACCTGCAGTTTAAACAAATATTTTTTAGTCGAGTGCGTCTGCCTCCAGAGAAACAAGAGAACTAGCTGGTCTGATCATGTGGCCTAACACTCACCAGTGTGAGGTGTCCCAGATGGCAATTTGACTACAAAACCCCAGATACCCCTAATAACCATCCAACACATTATAACATGCCAATCAAACACACCTGAGCTCTGGCAAATAGGCCAACTGAACATCTGCATATTGTACTAACACATTGATGTTGAGTAGTGCTGAGCCATTAGTGCTTTTTGAGGTCAGTTTTGGTTAGATTATACAAAAAATGATCACAGTAAAAATTAAATGCACTATGCATTATGTGGTTTGATTTCTCAAAAATATAACAATTAATAAAAGTCCCATGATGGTAGTGACTGCCCATGACTGCTTATCACTTATTAACCATAAGTTATTCACAAATCTTTAATAAACTATTTCATTTGTTGTGTATATTCGATTACTTTTTGTTATTTCATTCCAAGTCATCTCATCTCTATAGAGCTGCTTCCTATGCTGTCTGATTTTCAGTCGTCCTTCAAAGTAAATAAGGTATACTTTTATGACTGCTGAATACCTTCTATCAGTCACTTGGATAATGTATTTTCAGGTAGAGATACCTCGTGAAGCAACCGCTCTCTGTCCCTCTCGATGTCTCTTCTCTCCCTCTCCTTGTCTGCCTCTCACTAACCTAACATAGCAGCCATAAAGGAAACGCACAGACCGGATAAGTAGGTGCGCAATGGATTATGGTCAGTGTAGTTAATTACCACATTTTCTCCTCTAAACTATGTAGAATATTGGCCCGCACAGTTTTAGCTTGATTTGATTTGATTTATCTTTAGAGAAACTGCAATGTGTGCATTGAGCTCGCAGAAAAAACCCAAACCCAAACAAAATGGAATTCAAATAATTGAACCACATTTGTCAGTTAGTTGTTTGACATTTTGGATAATCGCTCAGCACTAGTGTAGAGCCCTCCACACGGACTCCTAGGCAGACGCAGTCTGTTCATTTGTGCTTGATTGCGAGGAGAGCTACTTTCAGGGACATTCAGGAACCTCCTTTTTTCTGGGATGTAGGTCAAGACCTTTTCATTTTAGTGAGTGTACTTGTAAGCTGCTTGAGTTCTGCTGTGCTGTTATGTGAGGGTGCACATCACGTCCCTTTGTGCACACACTGACTGATTTTCAAAGTCCCGAAGCCTTGGCAGTGTATAGTCTTAGGATTAGATCCGGAGTGACATTTGTCCTGCTGAGGTTGCGCTTATGCCTCACCTTTGCCCTGCTTCTGCTTGGCGTTAACCCTTCCTGGGTCTCAGGCTGTCTCTCTAGAGGTCTCTCAGGCAGACCTGTTCATATGCATGAGGTCAAATGCCACTCTCGACTGTTTTCACCCTCTAAGAAACAACAAACCCTGATAGGCCTACATAGGGCTGGACTATTTGTGTGACATTCATGGCTGTGTATTAGATCCGTGGTTCACAAACTGTGGGGGGCGAGCCATTCTAATAGTAGAATGCACAAGGTGCAATTTTGAAATTGGGTAGTGCATCATCAGTTTTCCTCTCGTCATTGCAGACCTCAGAGAACTATTTATAACTTGTCAGAAATGTCCAGATCAACTAGTCTATGTCAGCTAACGTTTTTTTAGCTAGGTCTTTTAGCCCATTGATTTTGCTGTAATGTTTGAGTCACTCAGATATCACATGAACACATAATACATCACAAAATGTGTAGAATTGCATGAGGTTTGCTTTAAAATGTTCTCCGCCAACAAGAGGGGTGTGAACAGTTTGTCATCGACAGAACTTGTGCCAAATAGACGTCGCACTTTTTTGAGTGAAAAAGTTTGGGAACCCCTATCTTAGATGTTTTGTGACATTCATATAACCTTTAAAATGTTAATGTTAATGGTGATTCCCTTGAGATTAAACGTCTTGTTTACAAAGGCTTTGTGCCAAACAGGAAGTAGCAGTATTACCCTGTAACTCTGCTTTATTTATCTGCACCCTGTAAGGTGTATTTGTTTGTTGTCCTCCGTCGTTGTCTGGGTGTTGTGTAAAGGCTTATTTACAGATGGCTGGGATTGCTACCGGAGTCGTGAGATTATTCCAACATCAAGTCGAATGAAGGGGGATTATACAGCAGCACTGCTGTGAGTGTGAACGACCCGCCAGAAGGTACTGATGAGACGGCCCTATTGTACCAAGCCTGAGCAGATGGTCTCAACCAAAGGTCGCCACAGGAACAGTTGAAGGGTGCCAGGTCACGAGCAGTTCCCTATTTCCCAAACGCAAACAAGCAGTGCAGAGGGATAGAGAAGAGCCGTGTCTACAGTAGCACTGCGGACGATTGAGACATTGACAGTATTCGGATAAAGTCACTAACTGCTCTCTACCTGTAAGGGCAAATTGTTTTAGGTTTCGAATTAAGTCAGCCTTGTCCAAGTGTTGGAACATTCTTTATCATTTTTGCTGAAACCAGACTCTACATTGCTGCCGATAAATGAAATACAGGAGAGAAAAAAAATGGTGCCTGATTTTACAAATGTTTTGTCCATTGACAAAAATGACTTGAAATTTGTGGCAAATAACCTACATCTGTTGTTATTGTTTTTCCTTCAGCACCTGAGGCATCCTGTAACCTCAGCTGTAGCAGCAGAATCTCAGAATCCGAGAACTAAAGGGCCTGTCATGGCAGGTGGATGCATACAGGTGAACACACCCGGTGCTCTTCAATAGACTCCTATCTTCAGTAGGACTTCTCGTTCCAGGTGTTGTTGACAACTGAAGACCTGTCCTAACTATGACTTGCAACTATGTTTTCCCGTCTTGTAGCGGACTTGTAGCTGAAAGAGCCCTTGACCTTGAACCAGTTAGAACTTGTTCTTCTCTGCCCCCTCCCCGACCCAGCCTGCTCCTCCATAAACCTATTTTGTTATGTGCTTTGCTGTCGTCCCTCAATGTAAAATAAAGATGCCCAAAGAACAGTATCAGTATCCCTGCCCCTAATGTTGCCTCCCTCTCTTTTTCCAGTCACAACTCCACCTGCCCGTATCCAGTAACTTAGGGACAAAGAGATCCTTGCTGGTGTTGTTATGACGATGAGTTGTGATCTCTGCAGTATTTACCAGGGAATATATAACAGTAATAGGAGAAAGAACCCAGACAAAAACCCACCTTCCACCTACCAGTGTGCATCCTCTGTAGTCAAAATATTTGACAGAACTGCTCTTAGTGGAGACAGTTCTTCCTGGGACAGGATTGAGCTTACTTCCATTTTAACTCAATAAAAAGAGAAAGAAGAAATGAGCTGTTTCTGTTCTGCCTCCGGACTGACTGGTCCCCAACCCTGTCTGTAGGATTACTCTGAGGTCACGTCATGGTACACTACAGTACCCCTGCTTCACCCATACTGTTTATCTGTGGTATAGCATCGTAACCTCTTAATCTTAAGACCTTTTGGGTCCATGATCCGGTTGTCTCTCTAAGACTTTCAGACTGAGACCACGGCTGTTTCAGGAAGGCTCTGCTTTCGTTTTGAGCTTGTGTGCATTTGTCCCTAGTTATTAGCCCTCTGAGTTGAGCCAGGGTTGTTTTGTTAGCCTATTATTTGTGAATGGGACATTTTTGTCTGATCTTCCTCCGTGAACTCCGTAACCCGGTGTATTGGGACAATAGGCAGTGATTACGGTGCTGTACAGTCGATCTTGGTGAATTAACCCCAGGGTCAGTGAGATCAGTCTGACGATGGGATTAAAGGGTGACCCAAATCCTCTGAACGGGGGTGGGGACGTAGTACCTGGTACAGTAGTACTCTTTAACTATTTTTGTTTTGTTTCCGCATCATCTGACCTTTGTTTCACAGTCAGTCACTCTTACGTAGGTCATAACGAGGCCAGTTGTCTTTAAAGACGATGATTCGTTTTTAGGTGGTGTCCACTGACCACTGTCCATCTACTATTGGTTTTCCTGAGGTAAACTGCTGCATCAAGCACGACGCTGACAAAATAGTTGAAAATATGAATTGACTGGATGCCAAGTGTTCTCTGTAAAAATGTACCATATACAGTATCTTTTGCTCAGCAACGCCCTCAATATGTGAAAACGCCTATCTTCAGTTTTGCTTGGACGTCCCCTGGGATGAAGACTGACTGTCGTCCAGACTACAGACTTTCCGGGGATCCAAAACAAGAGGATTACACTTATTCAGGTTGGTGGATACAGGTCCCCTCAGCCAAATAGGTTTCTCTGCCATAAAAAAACATCCTGTTCAAGTTAATACTCAACTATTTTGGCTAATGGACCCTATGTCTGGAGGGAAGGCTAAATGTAGGCTAGTACATTAGTACATGGGTCCACCTTGGTCGATCAGGTTGTCTCTCATAGTTCGGGGAGTAGGGCTTTAAGTAGGATGCAGTTGCTCATACAGACACTGACTTAAGCTTTTCTCCCAAAATGCTTCAGGTTAGGATTTTATGGAAGCCAGCTGCTGCTAGGTCTGTGCTTATGGGCAGCTTTTACCCTGAGTGTTAGAGTGAAAGGGCTCTGAAGGGTAGTCAAAAAAGCAGGGTCAGGTTATGCAAAAAGTGGATTGCTGAATTTGGAGAAGCAATTAGGCTAGCGAGGTCAGGTACAGGGTGGCCTGAATGACCGCGTTTGAAGTTTCTCATTTTCTCTTTTGAAGATTTCTGTTATTTTTATAATGATATTAGCCCACACCAGTTTGTTTCAAATGAACCGTGCTAACTTTGCCAGTGTAAATAGAAAGCGGTTTGCATTGTGCGTCTTAACTCAGTTGGGATCCTCATTCTCTGGTCTGAGTGTTCTCTTATCTGGCTGTCAATCTGGGTGTGTTCCTCAGGCTTCACCTCATGTAGTCTTTCGGACCTGTGGACAGGGTCAAGGTTAACTCAAGTTTTGGCCTTTTGTTATGTCGTTATCTCTTCAGAGAACATTACCCTGAGAGTCATTGGCCTAATCTGTGTTGAGGGCTGCAACAAGAGGATTATTTCTCTCTCGTGCACCTTATCAGAATGTCTAAGTGATCTTATCCTTCCCGTGCTCAAAATAAAGAATACGATACCTTTGCTTGTCTTTTCTGTGTTGACTTGTTGAGGTTAAACAAGGGCCTTGCCGAATCTGGTCATAAGGGTCTTGCCACATGGTTTGGCTAGCATTAGCATTAGCATTAGCTGGCCCGGGGCAGGATGTTAAGCTGTGATTAAGGTGGCAGATAGATCAGACTGTATTAGTTTAATGGGGTCTGACAGCAGGTTCTCATGTCCTACTCAGTTATTTTCCTATGTGTGGTTGTACCATTTGGGTTGTAAAAGGCTCCAATTCGGGCACCCTTATGAAGGACGCAAGTCTACGATGTGTACCGTGATTCTGTGTTTCCTGATACGGCAGCTCTGGAAAGTGCTTGTCAACATTTGGGCTGCCAAGAAGAGCTGCTCAAGCAGTAAGTTTGTCTGCTAATTTGCTTGTTTCTTGTATCAGGCAAGGTGTTAGGACAACAACCTGTTAGGAATGTTTATTTTCCTAGTAAGATGTGGCACATAGTTTGACGGTGTTTAAAGTTTTTATTTTTATACAGGCTAGTAGAGCTGTTGTGACTATTTAGGAATTGCTATAGGCCCTACACAGGTCTATCTTCACCCTTGAATTCCTGCCAGTGTACCAGTATCTATGGCTAAGCCTTAAGTCCCTTTCCAAGAATGTCAGTCTCATGGCCATGTTCAAACCAATATTCAGGGGTTTTCAGTCTTAGGCAAAATAGCTACAACATTGCAAGAAAGTGCATGACATTGACACACATTCAGTCAACTTGATATTTGTTTTACTCCATAGCCTATAGTTGAATTCTGTATTATTTATGTGCGAGAAGTGTTATTTTCTCACACCCTTTTAACCTCTAGATACCACTTGACTGTCGTGTCGATCTCGATTTCAGTGTGGCTCAAATGTGTGACCAGTACAACTGTCACAGCACAGGGGGGGCGTCCTTCTCTCCTTCAGTTTTCAATTAAAGCAGACGGTTAAAGACGTCATAAAATACGGAGGCGGAGATTGATCTCCTCTTTTATTGTTGAGTGTCTGTGCTGGTTTACATGACGGATGAATCACCATGCAGCTGATTGATCGGGACTAACCTCCTTTTTAACAAGAGAAGATAATCCGCCTGCATGGGCCTCCAGTCGAAATAACATGACTCACCTCACTAAGGGATCCCTGTATTGGCTCTTACTACACGGATGGTTCTTTTCCTGTGGTTCTGTAGGTCCTTTGTTGCACAGAAGGCTCCCCAGTTCTCACACATGTTAATAATGAACTGAACCATCAGGTATGGTTACTGTTAGGGAGAGTCTTAAGACGGATGTTCTGGGCATACGTCTTACTGCTTGCTTGAACTAGTGCAATGACTCTTGAGAATGTTGGGTCACTGTGCAAAAGGAAAATCTTAAAAGAAGAGGGGGGAAAAATGTTTTTACGTAGACCTAGCCGATCCTACAGGGTCGTGCTGTATCTTTGCACACGCGACACCACACACACACGTGCTCTGGAGTGCTGTTACACTTGCATTCACTGCTTTGTGAGGTCATGGCAGGCAGACACTTTCCGTCGCCATTATGTTCTGGCTGACTAGTCTACATACACACACACACACACACAAACTTACATATAGGGACACTGGGGCTGACGTTGGGTTCTGAATTCCTTTTTTGGGTGCAATAAAAATAGTCTGGAATCAGAGCATGCAAAAACCCAAATAAGAACAAAAAGTCTTACCCTACTAAGGCTCTGATATCACATGGACAACACCAGTAAGCCTGCCGCTCTCCGCACTTAGCGCATAAACATTGAACGCATGTACGCACACCGTAAGGACAGGCTCGGTCTGTCTACGGGGGCTGGATTGAGATCATTGTGTCTGTCCTCTCGGCAACATTATGAAAAGAATGGCTGCTTCACTTCGTCTCCTGATGATTCCATTTCTGAAAATATAATACTGCTGCTGATACCCTGCCTGGCTCACCCTCACGTCTGACTATAGTAACAGTCCACTGAATGCCCATAATCAGATTAGAGAGGGAAAGGGGTGAAAGAGGGGTTATAAACATCCTACAGAAAGGGAGCGAGAGAAGGTCAAATTATTGTTTTAAACAGAGGTCATATTACATAGAAAAAACTGAAAACACCATCAGTGGAATATATTGCCTAGGCCTGGCTTTTTAAATGTCATTTTTTGTTTGTTTTATTTAACCAGTCAGTTAAGAACAAATTCTTATTTACAATGATGGCCTACCCCGACCAAACCCTAACGACGATGGGCCAATTGTGCTCTGTCCTATGGGACTCCCAATCACGGCCGAATGTGATACAGCCGGGAATCAAACTAGGGACTGTAGTGACGCCTCTTGCACTGAGATGCAGTGTCTTAAACCACTGCGCCATTCGGGAGACCAGCCTGGCTGCAGCCTACAACATCTTAACTCTCAGCAGCATGTGTTTGCCTAGTGCTGCAGGTGTCAGTGGCACGCGTCAGCTGATGTCACGGTCTGACAGGTGGACTGCTCCCCCCTCCCTTAATCCTGACACTGCGGGTCCTTGCTGCTGGTGGAGGCCATCCATCTCGGTGCCTGCGGGAAAACCATGGGCAGGAAAGGGGGGTGACTTTGTTTTCATCTCTCCCTAAAGGTCAGCAAAAAGTATTCAGCAGAAAGCGGCGGCAGTAAGAGAGGTGTGTGTGTGTAGGGGTGGGTGTGAGCGGGGTCAGGTAGCCTAGCGGTTAGACGGTTGGGCCAGTAACTGAAAGGTTGCTGGTTCAAATTCCAGAGCCAACAAGCTGAGAGAGAGAAAATCTGACACTGCCCTTGAGTAAGGTACTTAACCCTATTTGCTCCCGTATGTCCCTTTGGATCAGAGCGTCTGCTAAATGCCTAAAGTGTGTGTGTGTGTGTGTGTGTGTGTGTGGTCCGTAACAAGATTCTGGGCCACATTGATTGTCTAACCCGAGTCATCACTGTATCCAATGAAATGTAATCAGGCACATGCCATGATCTGGTAATGCCTGCGTGTGCGATCGTGTCTGAGTGGGAGCCTGTTTCCAGGCACGTGTGTCAAGTGACTGTTGTTTATGTGTGTGTTTCAGCACTGGGAGCTTGTAGATGAATAACCCTAAGAGCTTTTCAGACGGTGCTGATCTGTTTTTCTTGTGTGTGTTTGTGTTGGTGAGATGCGGAGTAGCCCTAATCGTATTACTTAATACTGCTGCAGAGGTCAATCTAAAGCAGCGGAACCTGTGTAATGGAAATTCATTGAGGCTTTATCTTTAGATATTTTTTTCTTTCAGTGTTGTCATAAATGATGTAATGAAGCCTGAGCATAATTCGAGTAACACTTTATGGATTGAACCATTGATATTTTTACCTGCCCGCTATTTCACAGTTGAGCATGTTGTTCCTCTTTTAAAGCGGCACTAAAACAAGCTCATGAGGCATTTATAAGTTCTATTCTTCAAGAATCAATGAGTAGACCTACATATTATTCACTTATAAGTCCAAAAATGGATGTAGCAACTGCTGCGTCTTTAAATGTCCTTAGACGTGCGACTCTGACTGCAGGCTCATGGTAGAGGATACGCCACATGTATCAAGGCTTGTTTGAATAAGACCGAGCTCTGTTTCCATGCCAAAGCTGTCTTATTTGGATGACTTGTTGTATTTAAAAAATAATATATATTTCACCTTTTATTTAACCAGGTAGGCCACTTGAGAACAAGTTCTCATTTACAACTGTGACCTGGCCAAGCTAAAGCAAAACAGTGCAACAAAAACAACAACACAGAGTTACACATGGGATAAACAAACATACAATCAATAACACAATAGAAAAATCTATATACAGTGTGCGCAAATGTTGTAAGATTAGCAGGCACCACACACAAGGTACCAGTCAAAAGTTTGGACACACCTACTCATTCAAGGGTATTTCTTTATTTTTTACTATTTTCTACATTGTAGAATAATAGTGAAGACATCAAAACTATGAAATAACACATGGAATCTTGTAGTACCAAAAAAGTGTAAAACAAATCAAAATATATTTTAGATTCTTCAATGTAGCCACCCTTTGCCTTGATGAAAGCTTTGCACACTCTTGGCATTCTCTCAACCAGCTTCATGAGGAATGCTTTTCCAACAGTCTTGAAGGAGTTGCCACATATGCTGAGCACTTGAATGCTTTTCCTTCACTCTGCGGTCCAACTCATCCCAAAACATCTCAATTGGGTTGAGGTCGGGTGATTGTGGAGGCCAGGTCATCTGATGCAGCACTCTATCACTCTCCTTGGTCAAATACCTCTTATACAGCCTGGAGGTGTGTTTTGGGTCAGTGTTCTGTTGAAAAACAAATGATAGTCCCACTAAGCGCAAACCAGATGGGATGGCGTATCGCTGCAGAATGTTGTGGTAGCCATGCTGGTTAAGTGTGCCTTGAATTCGAAATATATCACATTGTCACCAGCAAAGCACCCCCACACCATCACACCACCTTCTCCATGCTTTACGGTGGGAACCACACATGCGGCGATCATCCACAACGCGTCTCACAAAGACACTGCGGTTGGAACCAAAAATCTCACATTTGGACTCATCAGACCAAAAGACAGGTTTCCACCGGTCTAATGTCCATTGCTCGTGTTTCTTGGCCCAAGCAAGTCTCTTCTTATTGGTGTCCTTTAGTAGTGGTTTCTTGAACTCTGACGCATTTATTTGGGCTGCAATCTGAGGTGCAGTTTCTTGTGGCGGTCGTCATGAGAGCCAGTTTCATCATAGCGCTTGATGGGTTTTGCGACTGCTCTAGAAGGAACTTTCAAAGTTCTTAATGTTCCGTATTGACTGACCTTCATGTCTTAAAGTATTGATGGACTGTCATTTATCTTTGCTCTTTGCTGTCCGTGGAATTGGTCTTTTAGCAAATAGGGCTATCGTCTGTATACCACCCCTACCTTGTCACAACACAACTGATTGTCTCAAACGCGTTAAGGAAAGAAATTGAAATGCATTCAGGGTGACTACCTTAGGAAGCTGGTTGAGAGAATGCCAAGAGTGTGCAAAGCTGTCATCAAGGCAAAAAGTGGCTACTTTTTAAAATTTGTTTATTTTTTTAACCCAGCTTTTTTCCCCCAATTTCGTGGTATCCAATTGTTAGTAACTACTATCTTGTCTCATCGCTACAACTCCCGTACAGGCTTGAGAGAGACAAAGGTCACAAGCCATGCGTCCTCCGATACACAACCCAACCAAGCCGCACTGCTTCTTAACACAGCGTGCATCCAACCCGGAAGCCAGCCGCACCAATGTGTCGGAGGAAACACCGTACACCTAGCGACCTGGTCAGCAGGCACTGTTTAACACCATTTTTGTTTACCACATGATTCCATGTGTTTTTTCATAGTTTTGATGTCTTCGCTATTATTTTACAATGTAAAAAATTAAGAAAAACCCTTGAATGAGTAGGTGTGTCCAAACTTTTGACTGGTACTGTACAGTGTGTGTGTATATATATATATATATATATATATATATATATATATATATATATATATATATATATATATATATATACAGTGCCTTGCGAAAGTATTCAACCCCTTTGAACTTTGCGACCTTTTGCCACATTTCAGGCTTCAAACAAATATATAAAACTGTATTTTTTCGTGAAGAATCAACAACAAGTGGGACACAATCATGAAGTGGAACGACATTTATTGGATATTTCAAACTTTTTTAACAAATCAAAAACTGAAAAATTGGGCGTGCAAAATTATTCAGCCCCCTTAAGTTAATACTTTGTAGCGCCACCTTTTGCTGCGATTACAGCTGTAAGTCGCTTGGGGTATGTCTCTATCAGTTTTGCACATCGAGAGACTGAGATTTCCCATTCCTCCTTGCAAAACAGCTCGAGCTCAGTGAGGTTGGATGGAGAGCATTTGTGAACAGCAGTTTTCAGTTCTTTCCACAGATTCTCGATTGGATTCAGGTCTGGACTTTGACTTGGCCATTCTAACACCTGGATATGTTTATTTTTGAACCATTCCATTGTAGATTTTGCTTTATGTTTTGGATCATTGTCTTGTTGGAAGACAAATCTCCGTCCCAGTCTCAGGTCTTTTGCCGTCCCAGTCTCAGGTCTTTTGCAGACTCCATCAGGTTTTCTTCCAGAATGGTCCTGTATTTGGCAAAGTAAAGGGGCTGAATAATTTTGCACGCCCAATTTTTCAGTTTTTGATTTGTTAAAAAAGTTTGAAATATCCAATAAATGTTGTTCCACTTCATGATTGTGTCCCACTTGTTGTTGATTCTTCACAAAAAAATACAGTTTTATATCTTTATGTTTGAAGCCTGAAATGTGGCAAAAGGTCGCAAAGTTCAAAGGGGTTGAATACTTTCGCAAGGCACTGTATGTATATATATATATATATATATATATACACACTGTACAGTACCAGTCAAAAGTTTAGACACCTACTCATTCCAGGGTTTTTCTTAATTTATATATATATATATTGATTGCACAAAACATTACGAACAGCCTTCCTAATATTGAGTTGCACTCCCTATTTTTACCCTCAGAACAGCCTCAATTCGTCTGGGCAGGGACTCAAGGTGTCAAGCGTTCCACAGGGATGCTGGACCATGTTGACTCCAATGCTTTTGTCAAGTTGGCCGTATGTCCTTTGGGTGTTTTTATTTTTATATATTTTTTGTTTTACCTTTTATTTAGCTAGGCAAGTTAGTTAAGAACAAGTTCTTATTTACAATAACGGCCTACCCTGGAAAACCCGGACGACGCTGGGCCAGTTTTTGCGCCGCCTTATGGGACTCCCAACGGCCGGATGTGATACAGCCTGGATTCAAACCAGGGACTGTAGTGACGCCTCTTGCACTGAGATGCAGTGCCTTAGACCGCTGCGCCACATGGGAGTGGTAGAACATTCTTGATACACACGTGAAACTGTTGAGTGTGAAAAACCCAGCAGCGTTGCAGTTCGGTGCACGTATATATACAGTGCATTTGTAAAGTATTCAGACCCCTTAACTTTTTACACATTTTGTTACGTTAGTCTTATTTCCGGGTGGGGGGGGGGGTTAATATCACATTTACAATAGTATTGAGACCCTTTGCTATGAGACCAAAATTGAGCTCCGGTGCATCCTGTTTCCATTGATCATCTTTGAGATGTTTCTACAACTTGATTGGAGTCCACCTGTGGTAAATCCAATTGATTGGGCATGTTTTTGAAAGGCACACACCTGTCTATATATGGTCCCACTGTTGACAGTGCATGTCAGAGCAAAAACCAAGCCATGCGGTTGAAGGGCACCAGATAATGTCTGTAGCATTGAAGGTCCCTGAGAACACAGTCGCCTCCATCATTCTTAAATGGATGAAGTTTTGACTCGAGTTGGCCTCATGGCCAAACTGAACAGACGCTTGGCATTGCACGTGGTGATCTTAGGCTTGTGTGCGGCTGCTCGGCTATGGAAACCCATTTCATGAAGCTCCCAGTGAACAGTTCTTGTGCTGAAGCCGCTTCCAGAGGCAGTTTGATTTTTACGCGCTTCAGTGGTCCTGTTCTGTGAGCTTGTGTAGCCTACCATTTTGCGGCTGAGCCGTTGTTGCTCCTATACGTTTCCACTTCACAATAACAGCACTTACAGTTGACCGGGGCAGCTCCGTCAGGGCAGAAATTTGATGAACTGACTTGTTGGAAAGGTGGCCTCCTATGATGGTGCCACGTTGAAAGTCACTGATCTCTACAGTAAGGCCATTTTACTGTCAATGTCTGTCTATGGAGATTGCATGGCTGAGAGCTTGATTTTTATCCATCTATTAGCGACAGGTGTAGCTGAAATAGCCAAATTTACTCAATTGAAGGGGTGTCCACATACCTTTGCCTATCTTCACCACCTGGGGGTGGCCCGTCAGTAAGTCCAGGACACAGTTGCACAGGGCGGGGTTCAGATGCAAGGCCCGGAGCTTAATCATGAGCAGGGAGGGTACTATGGTGTTGACGGCTGAGCTGTAGTCATTGAACAGCAGTCTTGCATAGGTATTCCTCTTTTCCAGGTGGGATAGGGAACAACATCCCCTATACACTTTCTGATTAACTCAGTTACTGTGTCAGTGTATGCGTTGATGTTATTCTCAGAGGCAACCTGGAACATGTCCCAGTCTGCGTGATCAAAACAATCTCGAAGCATGGATTCCGATTGGTCAGACCAGCGTTGAACAGTCCTTACCACGGGTACTTGGGGCTGCAGGTTAGAGCATTGGGCCTGTAACCGAAAGGTTACTGGATAGAATCCCTGAGCTGACAAGGTAAAAATCTGTCGTTCTGCCCCAGAACAAGGCAGTTAACCCACTGTTCACGTTAGGCCATAATTGTAAATAAGAATTTGTTCTTAGCTGACTTGCCTAGTTAAGTAAAGGTTCAATTTTTAAAAATGAACAATGAAATACTTCCTGTTTGAGTTTCTGCTTCCTGATTTACCGAGTGGAGGGCGGGAGAGGGCCTTGTAGCCATCCTGGAACCGAGAGTAGCAATGGTCGATAGTTTATGATGGAACGGTAGCACAGACAATGTGTTGGTAAACTTCTGTAGCGTTTTCCTCAGATTTGCTTTATTAAAGTCCCCAGCTACAATAAATGCGGACTCAGGATTTGCGGTTTCCAGTTTGCATAAAGTCCAGTGTAGTTCCTTGAGAGCAGTCATGGGATCCGCTTGAGGGGGAATATACACTGCTGTGATGATGACCTAAGAGTATTCTCTCTGTAGGTTAATGCGGTCGGCATTTGATTGTTAGGTATTGTAGGTCGGGTGAACAAACGGACTAGAGTTCCTGTACGTTATCATAATCACACCATGAGTCACAATCACACCTCCGGATTTCTTTTTCCCAGAGAGTTCTTTGTTCTTGTCTGCACAATGTAATGAAGACCCAGCTGGCTATATGAATGGGGACAGTATATCCGGAGAAAGCCATGATTCCGTGAAACCAAGTATGTTACAGTCCCTGGGTCTCTGGAAGGAGATCGTCGCCCTGAGCTCGTCTACTTTATTGGGATTGAATATTAGCGAGCAATATACTCGGAAGAGGTGAATGGTTTGCATGCCTCCTGAGTCAGACTAAAAGTTGTACCATCTAAACCGCTGTGAAATATATTTTCCATAACCAAAAACATTGTATTTTCAACTGTTTGAAGCTTGTCTACAAAACTAAAAGTAAAATATGCAAAAACTAAACATCACGGGAAGCATAGAAATCGTGCACATAGAACACATCTAATGTTTTTTTAGACTTGCTCTTAATGAGAGTGACAAATCTATAACTCGCATTTCCATGTGGATTTGGTCGGGTCTCCCAAAAAGTTACATATTTCAGCTTTTCGGGCAGAAAACATTGAATAACTACAATGACCAGAATCCGTTGCGCCTACAGCTGCCTGTTCTCATCAGTTCGTGCCCGGGCAAGCCTGTGTGGAGCCTGCAGACAGACCAGGAGAGCAAGCGTGATAGACACGATGGATAGAGAGCAGTTGCTTAGGTATCTCTACCCGACAATACATCTAATTGATTGATTTTTGTTATTCAGCAGGCTTAAAAGTATGCCTTATCAACTTTGAAGAGCCACTGAAATAGTGATTTAGTCAGGCAGCTCTGCAGCACAGGCAGCTGCTAGCTAGCAGAGATGAGATGATAACTTTAAGAAATGAAATTAAGTCATTAAATAATTAAAGGAATATACACAACTGAAATATTGTATTCAAATAATGTGAATAAATGATGGTTAATAGGTGATAAGCCCACAGTAATGAGCAGTCACTACCATCATGGGGCTTTTATTGTTTTCTTCTGTGTTAGACAATATTTGGCTTTGTAATAATTGCAAGGTCATATTTCATAATGTATTTTATTGAAATCAAAAACCTTGGTAAATTGCTTTTAACTGAATCAACCTCAAACAGCACTAATTCAAAACAATATTAATGACTGGAGATTTGGTGCCGATTCAAACTCTATTTTCCACGTTTTTAAAACAAGACATTCTCCCCTTTGATCAAAACCATGAAAAAGAGCAATCTATCAAATCCAACCACTATCGTACTCAAACTGGTCCCTACTTCAAAACACAGGATTCAGGGATAAATTGTTCAGTGTCATCCATCAGCCCAAAAACCGTATCTGTTTGCCTCTTCGTCTAAACACCTTAAAAAGTAGTTGTGATTTAACATTCCCTCGGAGATCCTAAGCAGCCCTCATTCCTTTCTCACAGTTCACACCCTCTGCTGCCAAACCCTGAAGTACTGTAGCTAGCTAGGCCTAGCGCTGTTGGCCAAAGGAGCATCATCCCAGATGTTCCTTCCTTGCTTCAGTGTTTTCACTGCTACAGTGCTACAGTGTTTTTCCACTCTACACTGAGGCCAACAGGCAAGCAGCAAGGTTCGGCAGAAGAAGAAAAAGCAAAGACCCCAAATTCTCTAAGTTTGTCACTCACTGGTGATGAGGATGACATTTTTCCACTGTTAGACACTGAGGCTGGTTGGAAGTTCTCCTTTTAGCCATCCGAGTTCTCTTGCATTTGGGATGCATTTGCTTTCATCTGAGACAGTGTTCTATCTATGGCAAGGGAAGGCTTTCCTGTCAATCTGTAACCGTAAACTGGTATCTGTACCATAAGCTGGTATCTCTGACAGAGCAATACACTGATCGCCCACTGAGTCAAGAAGAAGGGATTTTCAAACACGCCCACCTTTCTGCATCTGCTGGTGTTAGTAAACAAACAGATAGATAATGTATCCCAACTGTGACTATCGCCGCTAAGAACAGGATGGATTTAACTGTGACAAGGAAAGCTGTTATGAACAGAGTAGAATGCTACTGATCGAAGTTAGTTCTGCGTTTGGTTAGGATTTGATCAGGTAGGCCTACTATCTTCTACCTTTTTTAGAGTTTAGAACAGGGAACAGAGGAAGCCAACCATTCTGGGGAGCCATATGGTGCATGTAGTGCAACCTCCTTTGTTCCAGAACACTAAACACCTGACTCAACTAGTTGTGGTTTTGAACCAGTTCTGTCAAGACTATGAATAGTTGAAGCAGGTGCTACGGTGAAACCAAAAACTTGAATTTCCAAAAGGATCACTGCCTTGCTCGGTTCTAAACAGTCATAAGTCACAGTAACCTTTAGCCTACATTGTCTAATTGTACACTGAAAAATAATTACGGCCAAGATTAGATTTAGCCTAGATTAAGCGATCACAGAGGCCTGCTGGTTAGGGAAGGGTCAGTGTAGGCCTAACCACCTGAATGGCAGACCCTCCGACAACTAGGCTTACTGTTGTGTGTAGCAAAACAGCAGAGAGTCAAAGTAGCTAAAGTTAAGCAATAACCTATCAGATGGAGTGCCCCAAGGGTGAGTCCTAGGGCCAGTTTCATTATCCCCACTGCTAAAAGTCATGGTCTTTCAATAATGTTTGGGGATACAGATCCCGAACCTGCTTTTCTACATCAAGGACATTATTCAGCCACCTTATTTCTCCCATGACTCCCACTGTCCGGGACTGTTTTTGTGGAGGTGGGGTCAAGAAGGAGAGGGGAGTGCTACTCTCCTCTCTGTTTTCCTCCTGTGCCATAATTAACACCACCGACACACACAGCAGTGAGATGTTAGGGATGGGGATGAGGTGGGGTGAGATGTAGTCATGCGGGTTAGCGACTCAAGGTGAGGCAGCATGTGTGTGCGTGTGTGGGGGCGTCTGCCAGGAACCCTGTTTATAAATAGCCCTGCCTACACTGCTGCATCGTGGGATGCTGAAGCAAATTGTGTGGAGGCTGTGCTCTTTGCAGTGTGTGAGATAATCTGCTGTTTCTTATGAGGGAAGAAGAACATATGAGGCTATGCCACCATACTGTTACAAAATTTAGAGAACAGATTTGAAAAAGCTTTAGCCTACTTAATTTGCATCAAAATTGAAAAAAGTATTTCTTATTAGGCTTATTTGTCAACAAAATAGCCCATACCGCTATGGCTACCACAGCACTCTGCAGTGATACGCCATCCCATCTGGTTTGCGCTTAGTGGGACAATCATTTGTATTTCAAAAGGACAATGACCTAACACACCTCTAGGCTGTGTAAGGGCTATTTGACCAAGAATGGAGAGTGATGGAGTGCTGCATCAGATGACCTGGCCTCAACCCAATTGAGATGGTTTGGGATGAGTTGGACAGCAGAGTAAAGGAAAAGCATCCAACAAGTGCTCAGCACATGTGGGAACTCATTTAAGACTGTTGGAAAAGCGTTCCAGGTGAAGCTGGTTGAGAGAAGGCCAAGTGTGTGCAAAGCTGTCATCAAGGCAAAGGGTGGCTACTTTGAAGAATCTGAAATATATTTGGTTTTTGTTTAACACTTTTTTGGTTATTACATGATTCCATGTGTTATTTCATAGTTTTGATGTTTTCACTATTATTCCACAATGTAGAAAATAGTCAAAATAAAGAAAAATCCTGGAATGAGTAAGTGTGTCAACTTTTGACTGGTACTGTATATACAGTGCATTCGGAAAGTATTCAGACCTCTAGACTTTTTCCACATTTTGTTACGTTACAGCATTATTCTAAGATGGATTAAATTGTTTTTTCATCAATCTACACAATACCCCATAATGACAAAGCAAAAACTTTTTTTTTTTTAAATGTTGCAAATGTATATAAATGTAAGTATTCAGACCCTTTACTCAGTATTTTGTAGAAGCACCTTTGGCAGCGATTACAACCTTGAGTGTTTTTGGGTATGACCCTACAAGCTTGGCACACCTGTTATTGTGGAATGTCTCCCATTCTTCTCTGCAGATCCTCTCAAGCTCTGTCAGGTTGGATGGGGAGAGTCGCTGCACAGCTATTTTCAGGTCTCTCCAGAGATGTTTGATGGGGTTCAAGTCCGGGCTCTGGCCGAATGCCAAGACATGACGCTTGGCATTCAGGCCAAAGAGTTCATCTTGTTTCTCATTGTCTTAGGTGCCTTTTGGCAAACCCCAAGCAGGCTGTCATGTGCCTTTTTACTGAGGAATGTCTTCCATCTGTCCACTCTACCATAAACGCCTGATTGGTGGAGTGCTGCAGCGGTGGTTGTACTTCTGGAATACTCTCCTATTTCCATAGAGGAACTCTGGAGCTCTGTCAGAGTGATCATCAGGTTCTTGGTCACCTCCCTGATCAAGGTTCTTCTCCCCCGATTGCTCAGTTTGGCCGGGTGGCCAGCTCTAGGAAGAGTTTTGGTGGTTCCAAACTGCTTCCAAGAAGGATGAACACCACTGTGTTCTTGGGGACCTTCAATGCTGCAGAATTGTTTTGGCACCCTTCCCCAGATCTGTGCCTCAATTCTGTCTTGGAGCTCTACAGACAATCCCTTCGACCCAATGTCTTGGTTTTTGCTCTGACATGCACTGTCAACTGTGAGACCTTATATAGACTGGTGTGTGCCTTTCCTGTCCAATCAATTGAATTGAATTTACCACAGGTGGACTCCAATCAAGTTGTAGAAACATCTCAAGAGGGATCTATGGAAACAGGCTGCACCTGAGCTCAATTTTGAGTCTGAATAGTTATGTAAATAAGGTACCTATTTCTTTATACATTTGCAAAAATTTCTAAAAACCTGTTTTGGGTTTGTCATTATGGGGTATTGTGTGTAGATTGATGAGGAACATTTTTTATTTAATACATTTTAGAATAAGTATACTGTAACAAAATATGGAAAGGTCAAGGGGTCTGATTACTTTCCGAATGCATTGTATTCTGTATGTGTATATACACTGAGTATATCAAGTTGCCCCCATCCTAATATTGAGTTTCACCCATGCTGGCCCCATGTTGGTGGCCCATGTTGACTCCAATGCTTCCCACAGTTGTGTGAAGTTACCTGGATGTCCTTTGGGTAGTGGAGCCCGTTGGGGAGTTGCAGCGATGAGACAAGATTGAAAAAGGGGGTAAAATACAAAAAAATAACAACAAAAATCTCCAGCATTGCAGTTCTTGACACACTCAAACCGGTGCGCCTGGCACCTACTACCATACCCCGTTCAAAGGCACTTAAATCTTTTCTCTTGCCCATTCACCCTCTGATTGAGACACACGCAATCCATGTCTCAGTTGTCTCAAGGCTTAAAAATCATTCTTTAACCTGTCTCCTCCCCTTCATCTACACTGATGGATTTAACAGGTGACATCAATAAGGGATCATAGCTTTCACCTCGTCAGTCTGTTGTGGAAAGAGCAGGTGTTCTTAATGTTTTGAACACTTAATGTATAGCGCCATGTCATCATGGAATGCTCTGCCGCCAGAGGTTACTCAGGCAAAAAGCAAGTTTAGCTTTAAAAAACAGATAAACATATTGTATCAGAGCACCTCTCATCTTTCTAAAGATCTAATTTAACTGCACTGTATATAAGAATATGAATATTTATATACGATTGTTTGTAAATAGTATTTTTGTCGTCTCTTGGCGCCTTTTCAATAGATATCTCTTATTTGTTTTTCTTGTTTCTAACTGTTCTGTACTCTGTTCATGTATTTGTACGTTTCATGTGGACCCCAGGAAGAGTGGCTGTGCAGTAGCTAATGGGGATCCTAATAAACATAACTACGCTGTGACTGTTTCTCTCAATGTTCCAGATGTAGATTCTCAAGAGTAGAGCACTAAGTACACAGTGTACTCTTTCACAGGCTATGTCTCCTCTCTTCCAGCGGGGCCTCCTTGCATGGTGCTAGCCCACTCTTTTTCCCCTACAGCCCAGCACACTAGTTCCCCTGTTTTTCTGCAGTGCAGAACCATTGTGATTTCAGATAAATAATCTCTCTTTTTATAGACCTGTGATTGAGGCCTATCACTCAGCTTTGAAATGTGACAGGCTTTCAGAATGTCACACGCAAGCCATAGCACCTATCCACAACATTCCCTGTGAAATGTGTTGTCTAACTTGATTTCTGAAATGCCTCTGGTGAGAGAGTGGAGCTTTTCGTCTTCCTTTTGGAGTTTGATGTATCTCTGTGTTCCCTGCATCTAGACAGCTCGCAGCGCTAGTGTCTGATCGGTCTGCACAAGTGCTACTCACACAGCGAGAGCATCTGCATCTAGGAGAGTGGTTGATGGACTATGTCACTGAGCCTGACTAGACTGAGTTGCGATAATGAAGACACAGTAGTTGTATATCACAGAGTTTCTAAACCCAGAGGTGCAACTTCGCAAGACTTCCGGGAACGCTTGCGAAGCAGACCAAAACAGACCAGGTTAGGGAAGTCAATGAGAGAAGTGAAACGTTCCTTTAGTTGTTCTTTTTCTCAACCTAGATTCCAGCCAATGTCTTAAGTAGTTGAACATGTTATTACTCCAACCTCTTGGAAGTGACAAACTGACACGTTTTCATTTTTGTCAAAAACAACGTTATATCGAAGGAGTGGCTTTGATTTGACCACCTACACATGCGCAGGTTGGCACGAGACGACCGTTAGACCCGATGGCATGTTTCTAGCCATCGTCACCATGACAGCACCTACCAGCGTGACCAGGGATTTCTATTGGAGAAGCAGTTTCTTCCGCTCTTCATATTGTCTTTGGTTGTACCCATAGACCTATCAGTTTCTTGGATTTCGTTAGTGATAGTTTACTCAGTTTGTCCGATTTGATTTTTCAGACCTCATGGTCTAATGACATGAGTCCATGTCCCACACCATCTGTTGAGTAGCCTAAATTAAAAACTATTCTACTTCTTGCTGTTTAGAGCTGGAGTATTCCTCTAGTACAATATAGCCTATGTGTCACCTAAGAGTGTTTCCTGATCTAACCAGACGTATGTGTTATCACAGCTGTTTCCCCTGCTGACAACCTGCAGCGGTTGGAGGACAAGGGGGACTCAGAGTTGCCCAATGGACCAGAGTCTGCCAACACCTGAGCTCTGAACAGGTGAGCCCCATCATCATCTCCGTGTCCACCCATGCCTACACACCTGATTCAACTGAGTCTAGCCAGCCGGCCTGCCAGCCCCTGCTGGTATGCAGCTGCACCAGCCTCCCTCAAACTAGACTACTTCATCTTAGTCCATCTATTGGACCAGATCTATCAATTACAAAATGATCTTTGTGTAGGGCAGACACAATATAGACTACCTTTTGTGATTTGGTAGGCTTGTTAGGGCTAGGCCTATATTACTATATAGCCTATCTACAGTGCAGTCTGCTTCCTAGTGCTGATTAGGCTATGCGGTGTACAGCAGCTATGAAACATTGTTAATTAGTGTGTCTTAGAGGGTGTATTCATGCAGTAGAAGACCTAGCATGTCCGCTCATCTTGATGATATTGGAATGGGACTTGCGTAGACACTCTTACTGACAGTTGTAGCTGCTTCGCGTTGTGTATTGTTGTCGCCACCTCCTTGCCCTTTTGTGCTGTTGTCAGTGCCCAATAATGTTTGTACCATGTTTGTGCTGCTGCCATGTTGTTGTCATGTGTTGCTGCCATGCTATGTTGTTGTCTTTAGGTCTCTCTTTATGTAGTGTTGTGGTGTCTCTCTTGTCGTGATGTGTGTTTTGTCCTATATTATAATTTATTTTTTAAATCCCAGCCCCCGTCCCCGCAGGAGGCCTTTTCTCTTTTGGTAGGCCGTCATTGTAAATTAGAATTTGTTCTTAACTGACTTGCCTAGTTAAATAAAATATAAAATAATTGTGTTCAAATTAGTCTGTCTTTATGGCTTAAAATCAGTATGGATAAGCTATCTAGGCTATCGACTCCATTACACGCTCTTACAACGTGGTGAGTGACAGAATACAATATCTCTTGTGCAGAATTAGCCAACGGGGGCAGTAAAGTTTAAGCAATGCACTGTTTGATTCCATTAGTCTTACACCGACTAGTCTCTGCATTCACCCAGACCAGTGTGAGTAAATGAACATTACTGCTGGCGTGAATAAAGCTGTCAAAGGTGATGTGCTGGCAGCATGCAGCGTTGTAAAGAAGTGTCTGTGCTGAACAAACTGTCCCAAAACAGCCTTTTCCCCTGCCATCCCATTAGCAATATCTGTCAGTAGCTGTTAGGCCTGCTGATGGTGGGATCACATTCACCTAGCCTGTGTGTGTGTGTGTGTGTGTGGAGGGGGAGGTTTGTGCGTGCAAGAAGTAGAGAGGAGAGGGAGAGATGGTCAGAATTCATTTAGGATAGAGAGGGTCGTCAAATCACCCAGGGTGAGAGTACACATAACCCCACTACACACAAACAGTACACGTATTAAAAAGTCCTATGTCCTGATACTGGAGACCTACAGGGTGTGTAGGCTTTGGTTTTACATTCCTAGAAAAAAGGGTTCCAAAGGGGTTCTTCCATGTAGGACCCTCTGTGGAAAGGGTTCTACGTGGAACCAAAAAGGGTTCTTCAAAGGGTTCTCCTATTGGGACAGCCAAAGAACCCTTTTTGGTTTTAGATAGAAATAAAGGTGCTAAGAGTGTAGCCCACCACTAACACTGCTGATAACTCTAATCAAGGTCTTGTTGACTTTATGCATGCTATATAAAGCCTTTGTAAGTTAGTTTTAAAGTGGGACCAAGCCTCAACACCCTGTGGGACTAGGAGTGACAATGTTATCCATCAACTTGGTGTAGTACACAGTATTGTGGACGATAGTCTCACTACTATGCCACATGAGACTCAGTTTAAAGTGGGTCACCGCGTGTGGTGTGGGTGTGTGAGCGTATGTGTTATTCCCATAGAGACTGTGGTGCGTGTGTATTTGTCTCTCTGTCTCTCTAGGAAACCCTGTCTGTCTACCCTTTTACATCTGTTTGCCTCGGACCACAGATGATTCATTCATAGCTTTACCTCCTTCTGTACCGTCAGCATCGATTATCTCAACATCCAAAATAAGTAACATAGGACTGCTAGTAGTCGTATCAGCACAAATATGCTTTAATGGAAACGCTGGCACATTTCGCGGAACGTTTTTAGCCTGCATTCGCTCCGTTCTTCCAACGAGCATCAAATTAAACGGACTGAGATTCCTCTATTTGTTAAAAATAGCAGAAGGCCTGAAAGAGTCTTCCCTGTTGTAAGATTTAACTGAAATTCTAAACAGTTTTCAGACTGGATGGTTGAACGTTTATTTACGCTGCGGGGACGGCCAAGATGTAACGGGATAGCTGCAGTGTACAAGAACAACAGATCTATTACAGATCTATTTTAGTGTCTGTTGACCGAGGACACAATGTCCTGGCTGCCGTCAATATCTCCTCAGAGCGATAGAGATCATCCAAAGTCTTGTATTGAGATTGAAAAGTATTGACACAACCGTCACTGCAATATTTTGGGGGAAATAAAGCAATTTTCTATTCTACCCACAAAAATCTAACATAGACCCCCCCCCCATCCCCCATTCCTAAATTACCTTTCTGGGCCTGGAGCCAAGAAATAACAAACCTCCCCCTTTAAAAAAAACAGTCCCCCTTAACCACACTGAGATGAGAAACCTGGGGATGACAGTCCTGTTTCCTGTGGTAACAACATCTGCATGTGAACTTCAGAGAAGTTGTAGCTGGATTGAACCATGTTCCCGAGAACCACACACAGAGGTGATGGGAGATGGGGTCTTACCTCTGTCAGGAGTCCAGTGAAGCAGTGCCAGCACATATTCAATAAAACCTGGCATCTGGAAGGAAGGCTTGCATAAATCTGTAAACATTTTGGGGAAATAAGGACACATGTTTTGGGTCACAGGGTGTCTTTTGCATTCAAGTGAATTGAAATGACTTTAAAATGACATGATAATCTGGCCCGTATTTTGGCCCACCATCTCCGCTGTCTGTTGCCGATTTGTGTACAAGACATTGACAGATGGTTAGGGTTCTGAACCCTATTAAAATTCAACCACCAGTTGAATGACTCAACACAGAGACTGTCATTATGTGGGGGTAGGTTCTGGGCAGTATACCGTATTTTACTATATGCACACCCGAAGGTACAGACACGTGAATGCGCACACATTGTTGTATGGTGGTATTGAACATGTTGTGTTGTGGACATGTGGTGGTGTAGGGTTGTTATATGATATACTGTTTTATCTTTAGCTCATTCAGTGCAAACATAGTTCACTGTTTTATATGTTTTTTTATAGGTAATTTTGATGCTTTGGTGTGTTTAGACCCCGGGAAGAGTAGCTAATGGGGATCGTTAATAAATACAAAATATACGGGTATTGATGCACGGACCGGTTTGGGTTTTTACTTTACCTTCTATAACGGTATTTGAATGTTTGGTTTGTTAAATGTGATATGCTGTGTGTAACATCCATTTCTATAGTTTACTCCGCTACTTGAATCATCTCTCTCTGCTCTCTCTCCATGCCTTTTTTCCACACGAGCTAGCCCCGCCCCCTCACTCAAGGAGCACATTTGTTGTTGCTCGACCATGAGACACTTGCATTCAGTCTGCATGGTCAATGCAGCACATGCAACAATGTTGATGACAATGATGCTGCTTCCATTTTGCTTCTTAATATAAATCCACTCATGTTCTATAATTACACCATTAGTTTGTGTTTCTTATATCTGCAAACAGCTAGTTTGTATTTTCTTTGCAAGTTGTGGCTAAGTCAAGCTAGCTAGCTAGCTAGCTAGCTAGTCAGAGCAAATGTAGCTAGCTATACAGCCTGATACCAGTAATGGTGTAGGCCTAAATCAGCATGTTTGTGCAACAGTATCTTCTAATTCAAAGAGGAATTGGGAATGCATGAATATGTTAGCTATATGGAGTAGCTAAGAGAAAGCATTTAATATTGACAAAGATTATAGGGTCCGCAAGGAAACACTGACCAACACTTTGGTTACTACCCTGACACAGTAACTCCTCCCTGGCATTTTCATTCATTATCATGTCAAACAATACTGTATTCAAAGTAACCGCTTATATTCTAACTATAGAATTAGAATAATCATTATTTTTCCATGATTCCAACAGTTCACCCAAGTGTTTTGACCTAAATCGCAAGTCAAATGGCAATTGCAACATTTGGTTAAAAATAAGGCCTAGATTGTTTGCCAGTTCGTGCAGCCCTACTTGGCCGTGTGAAAATCATCTCAAATGAGTGCAGGAAATGCAAACATTAATGAAAATGCTGAAAAATACTTTGTTGAAATATAATTGAACAGTATAAAACCATCAGAATGCAGAGAAACCTATTAACCTCTATTATTAAAAACATAACAGATTTGCAAAGTCTTGAGAATTAGCGATAGCAAAACATTTGTCTAAACCCTTGCGCCTTAAAGCTGACCATGCGTTTTATTATCAAGCCAAAGTGATTGAGGACGGTGCTTTAGCTCGTTAGAGTATAATTGAGTAGCCTAGTAGTAACATTGTGTACTTCCATTGTAGTCTGCAGCCACCAGGCCTCCCTTGCTTTGAAATGAGTTAGGATTTTGCATTCAGTACTTCCCTGTGCATGATGCATTAGTCCTGCAGCTATATTGGATGAAAGTCTTACTCCGTCTCACTTCGTCACAACAATAACATGATTTAACTGAACATGGGCCTCTAGCCATATAAGTCCAGTCATTCCATAATGCCTGACTGCATAGTACGTAACACCCTCTTGTATGACCGTCATGTGTTTAGGGCCTAGGGGTGAAAATAGAAAAGGATTGTCTCCCAGAACCAGCAATGGATTTGACCTCTTGGCTTTGTGGGGTTTTTCTATTGGACTTTCATTTATTTTCAAGGAGGAGAATGGAATGTTAGGCTGATGCGGTTCTGAGAATGACGGATTCCGTTGGGTCGAACATTCTGAGCATACCGCTGTTATGGATGTGGTCATTTTGGTCAAAGGACACTATGCATCTCTGTGTTGCGCTGTCATAATACGATTTATGGAGATTATAGGTCTGTTATAGAGATGGCCTATTTGGGAGAAAGACAGGGCACGTGGTATTAATTAGGGGGAATCGGCATCTTCAGACATAGGAAGAGGGGGAGAGAGCGGTTTGTGTGCACGCGTCACATTTGTGTCTGGACTTATCTGATATAGGTACTTTCGCTTTGATTACTGGAATCATGACTGTAGGTAACTGACTGAAAACAATTATCATACATTCTCTATTCTCTAGATGCTGATTGAATGCCTGGAGAAAAGGTACTGAACTCTGTGATGACATCATGCATATACTGTACAGTACATACAACACAAATTCACTCCCCCCCCCCCACTAAACAAGGAGAGTGTTGCAGGGCAGTCACGGGACAAAAGCCCACCAAAGGCTGGTGAGGGGTAAGAGGTTAACCTCTATGGGATTGTTGTCGCTATACCGAGACGGTTGAGCTAACGTGCGCTAATGTGATTAGCATGACATTGAAAGTAACAGCAAACTTTCCAGGACATAGACATGTCTTATTCCATTGTGGCGGCAGGTAGCCTAGTAATTAGAGCGTTTGGCCAGTAACCGAAAGGTTGCTAGATCGAATCCCCGAGCTGACAAGGTAAAAATCTGTCGTTCTGCCCCTGAACAAGGCAGTTAACCCACTGTTCCTAGGCCGTCATTGTAAATAAGAATTTGTTTTTAACTGACTTTCCTAGTTAAATAAAGGATAAACAAATACAAATATTGTTCAAAACTGCACTGTCCAATTTACAGTAGCTATTACAGTGAAAATACCATGTTATTGTTTGAGGAGAGTGCACAACAACAAAAAACGTATCATGGCGACTGGTTTGATACATTCACCTCTGAAGGTAAATTAATGAACTTACATTCAGTAATCTTGCTCTGATTTGTCATCCTGAGGGTCCCAGAGATAAAAATTTAGCATAATTTTGTTTGATAAAATAATTTTTTATATTCAAATGTAGGAACTGGGTTCTAAAGTTGGAACCACTGCTGTCTCTGGCTCCACACCCCCCCTTCCCGGCCATCTAGATGTGCGAAAGTTAGTGTATAAGCTAATGATCCATGTATGACATTCCTGGGAGTGTGTAAATTTAAATTTAGTATTACCATATCATTTTTCTATGTTCTCTTTAGTTATGTACTTGAAAATGTATCAATTGACCAATTCAGCACATTTGGACAGACTTGATACAAAATATTGGCCTGTATTGCAGCGCTTCACTGGATCAATCTGAAACTTTGCACACACTGCTGCCATCTTGTGGCCAACATCTAAATTCCGCCTAAACTGCAATATTATATTATGGCCTTTCTCTCTCTTTCCCAAAGACGGAAAAAAAAAGATAGAAAACGCATATTTTTGGTTTGTATTATCTTTTACCAGACCTGTGTTATATTCTCATACATTAATTTCACATTTCCACAAACTTCAAAGTGTTTCCTTTAAAATGGTATCAAGCATATGTATATCCTTGCTTCAGGTCCTGAGCTACAGGCAGTTAGAGTTGGTTATGTCATTTTAGAGGAACATAAAAAAATAAAAAAAGGGTCCGATCCTATTAAGACTAGCCTAGTAGTCAAGGGGGAGGATCATAGTCATTTGGTATATTGGGTAGAGGAGAGCCTGGCTTCATTCACTGTTATTACTGTGTATAGTGCTGGCTCTGACCCCCTCCTGCTCCTTAATTACAGTATGGGGTAGTGTGTGTGACTGCAGACAGTGTGGTGGCAGATTGCAGCCTCATTGTATGGGCCCTGCCACCGACCCACCCCCTTCTAATGAGAGATCAGTTGCCTGTTGTCCCGCTGTTTTACATGGTCCTCTGTCTCCCGTAACATTCATAGGTCATAGTTTAATATGCCTCTCTTGTGTTTACATCATAATACAGGCTATCTACAGGGTCCTGTAGATCTAAGGTCTAACCATGACCTTATCTATAGTCAAGACTTGAGGAAATTGAGCCTGGCAGTGTTTCTGTTCATTCAGACGTCCTGCTATGTGTTTTCATATAGCCGGGTTTGAGGCCCCTGAATCTGTATCCAAGGCTAACCAAACAAATGTCTTTCATTGAAACTAATTTGATTGAAAAAAAAAATGTTGGTTGGGAGCAATGGGCCTATGGGCAAGGCAGGCCGCCTTGCCTAATTCGGTTTATTACCTGGAGTGTCTTACCGTTAGATGATGAAATTGTGTCCCTACGGTTACCCCGTGGCCAATGGCGTGTCTCGGCTGGAGCTGTGTCGTTGCTGGATTGAGTTTTGCAAATATGTCTGTGCAGATTGCTGTGGGACTCCCCAGGCCCCTAACAATATACTTATATTTCTAAATAGAGGGATGCGGGCTCACTTCAGGTCTTTGAGTGGTTGACGGGTCAGGATATAAGCTGTAGTGGTGTGTTTCTACACCGCACGACGTTGGGGAATTGGGAGTGAGTATTGGATGATCTAAATCTAGTCTGGGACTATAGTCCCACCCCTGTCCCGTTTGGATTATTTTGATTATGAGAAAACGTGAATAATCACAATGATTCGGCTGGGTAAAATCAGAGCTATTGGATTCAGGCATTTCTATGAAAAAATAACTGCTGATATGTTGGGGTGGGGATAGTCAAAAAAACTGTCAATTTCAGTGATTTTGAGACGGGAATAGTCAAACGGTGCCTCGGTTAATTGAAGCCCCCCAAATAGTTACATTCGCCCCGGTCCAGGACCCCATCACACCATCAGTTTACAAACAAGTCCCAGGCAGGGTGAAACGTACAGGTTGCGCCTTTGTAATGAACTCATTAATCTACTCTTTAGTAAGCCAGACGTTAGGGCCACCACCAGCCATGTGTTTTACGTTTTACTGAATCAGTCCAGGCGTCTGCCCCACATCGCCCCAGACTCCCTCCCTCCCCCTCAGTAATGTATGACGTGTCGCAGGCAGCGCAACCACACACTCGCGCGCGTGCACACACACACAGTGGGTCCATAAAACTGCTTTGTCACTGCAATTTCCCTGTCCATTGGCCGGCACACAAACAGCCCTGTCCCTGATGCCACTGTAATTACTTTTATTTATGATCCCCCCCCCCACCCCCCCAACATCCTTGAGGTTCTTCAGTCTATATTTCACTCTGCACTTTCTCGATCTCTCTCTTCTCTCTCTCATTCCTTTTCTCTTGCCATTCTGTTCCTGTGTCTGATCTCACTCTCGTAGTCCCTTTTCTCTCTCTGGCTCTGTGGTGGGGAAAAAAACACACCACTGGCGGCTGTGTCAGCACTTTCTCGTGTGCGTGTGTATCTGAGGGAGAGCTGGAATAATCGCACTCCTCACTTTGACAGACAATGAGGTTCTTCATAACACTTGCGATGTTAGAGCAGTATGCAGGGAAAAGACATGGCTAACTGTATGCTTTTCTACTCAGCCTTCCTCCTTTTGACTAGGAACATATTTCCCTCTGTGTTTAAGTGTGTGTGCGTTTGCGTGTGTGTGTGCATGTTTGCGTCTGCATGTGTTCCTATAGGTGTGTGTCTATATAGTGTACCCCTCAACAGTCAAGTACATGCATGTTCTTCATGTTGTTGCTATGACTGTGATATCACCTGATCCCTTAATGCGATTGGTCTCTCTTTGTTTCAGATCTGCTGCCTCCAGTTGTGGGCGAACAACGGAGGTGAGACGAGGTTGTTCCTTCCCACAATCCTACACCCCGGTGCCTACTGATCCGGACCACTGCTCCTGCACTCGCTCTGCCTCTCCCTTCTCCCCACTCTCCCTCTCTCTCACTTCTCCCCACTCTCCCTCTGCCTCTCACTTCTCCCCACTCTCCCTCTGCCTCTCACTGCTCCCCACTCTCCCTCTCTCTCACTTCTCCCCACTCTCCCTCTCTCTCACTTCTCCCCACTCTCCCTCTCTCTCACTTCTCCCCACTCTCCCTCTCTCTCACTTCTCCCCACTCTCCCTCTCTCTCACTTCTCCCCACTCTCCCTCTCTCTCACTTCTCCCCACTCTCCCTCAGCCTCTCACTCCTCTTGTTTCTCTCTCTCTCTGTCGCTCCACCCTGGGGCAGGCAGGCTGTGGGGCAGTAGGAGCAGGGCAGCAGTAGGGGCTGATTGATGCTCTGTGGGGATGAGACCTGGCTGTTGAAGGCCAGTGGAGACGGCCCCCATTCTCCGCTCGCCTGGCTTCATGTGCGTGCCTGCAGGCTGCCCTACGCGCAGCAGCAGAGCCACCCCCCGTGTCAGCCACCACGGCGGCCACCCCGAGCCACCCAGACATGCCCACCGAGACCCTGACGCCGCTGGCAGACAGCAAGCCCCCCGGCCACGGGGCGGCCTTTGCCTCCACCGTCCCCCTGCGCATACTCAACAAAGGGCCCGACTACTTCCGGCGCCAGGTGGAGCCCAACCCTAAGCGGCTGAGCGCTGTGGAGCGGCTGGAGGCGGACAAGTCGAAGTACGTCAAGAGCCAGGAGGTCATCAACGCCAAGCAGGAGCCTGTTAAGCCCCCACTGCTGGCCAGGCCGCCTGTCTGTCCTGCCGTGGCTAAGAGAGGGGCGAATGGGGGCGGTGGTGGTGGGGTGGACCTCAAGGCATCCAACAACAACTCCAAGTCAGACACATGCACCACCACCAGCAAACGGGAGAACCTCAACCTGGAGATCCTTAAGAACCTCCTGAACAGCTCCGGCTCGACCTCTGAGGGCCACACTAAGAGCGCTACTCTAAAGCCCGGGGCCAGGAGCTGGGCCCCCCACCGCTCCATCCCCACCACAACGGACTGCTCTGAGCCCACCAGCCTCCGTTCCTTCTCCGAGTCCCTTAAGGTGCCTCCCCCTGTACCTGGCCGACGGAGCCCACATGGGGGCAACGCCCAGGGGAGCAACTTGAACCTCAGCCGCCGCCTGTTGGAGGAGCGGGGTGAGGGCGATCGTTCACCCCTCCACGCCTCCCACAGCTCCTCCGACATCCGCAGGCTATGCAACGGTAAGCCACTAAGGGCGGCCCGAAGTAGCAGCAGCTCCGCACCTCCCTTACCCCCCAAACCCAGCCCCAAAGTCCTTGCCCCTCTCTGCGACAACGCCCCCCAAGCCTCTGAGAGGGAAGCCAACCCCACACTGCCCTCCTCTGCCGCTCCAGCTGAGCAGTTAGAGCTGGGGAGCTCTGTGGCCCGCCGGCCATCCCTGCATCGCTCCAAGTCGGACCTGAGCGACCGTTACGCACGAGCCGGCGCCGACGTGGAGCGCTTCTTTAACTACTGTGGGCTGGACCCCGAGGAGCTGGAGAGTGTGGGCGTAGAGAGCTTCGCCCGTGCCAACTCCGACATCATCTCACTCAACTTCCGCAGCGCCAGCATGATCAGCTCGGACTGCGACCAATCACGGCACAGCAACGAGGACATGACGGACGAGGAGGAAGATGCGAGCGAACGCGTGCCTTACGGGATCTCGGCCGTAGAACGCAACGCCCGCGTCATCAAATGGCTGTACAGCATCAAACAGGCACGCGAGTCGCAGAAAGTATCTCATGTCTAAAACTGAGGGAAGAAACAAACTAAAAAATATATATACTACCGATGCAATGAAGGTCTTTGGACACTTGCGCACTGAATCTCTATGAATGTCAAAGTATTGATCTGGCAAGGCACCCGTGGATGGCTCTTGCGGTCGCTTTCGCGTTCAGTGTTTGTTGTCCTCTGAATCTGCATGACTCCTTTCACCCAACCCGCCAATGCGGCCTCCAGCTAAAGCAGCAGGTTTAGGAAAAAATAGCCTTTTTCAAGATGGCTGCCGTTCAGTGCCGTCTCTTCGAGCAGCGCAGCTCTCTCATCGTTTTGCTTTCTCTGTTTAGACCAGCATTATGATGCCAGCTCTTTTTAGGTGTGTCTTCTTAATGTCCTTACGTTCTGAACAACACTAAGCCTGGAAGCCATACGGGTGTGAATGCAGCGCTTAAGTGTGTAACCAGTCTTTAGTCTGATAAT